>NW_028323008.1:0-140805 GCF_047325235.1 Durio zibethinus | reverse complement strand
CATTTATTTTTATTTATATTTCAAAAAATTTTTATAAAGTTCAAAATTTTTTATTTTTATTTTTTGAATCTTTTTTATTTTTTTATTTTTCTTGCTATTTTTGTCCTACTTTGTAACTTTTTTACAACTTTTTCCCTTCAAAATTTTCCTTCTTTTTGCTTTTTTTCATATGCGTTCATTTTTACTTGTTTTAATTTTTTCGTTATTTTAAAAATTTTTATTTTTCTGTTTTTTATTCCAAATCTTTTGTCTTTTCGTTTTTATTCTTTTCTTTTTTTTTTTTTTCGTAAATTTCCTTTCATTTCTTATTTGCGTTTTTAAATTCTCGTGCTTTTTTTTTTTATTTTGCATTAACTTTTGTCTTTTTTAATTTTTTGTCTAACTTTTTATATTGTTTTATTATTAGGTCTTATATGTTTTTCAATTTTTTGTCCTTTTTAAACTAATTTTTCTTCAATTTTTGTCCTTTTTTATTTTCTTACTTTTTATATTTTTTGTTGTATTTTTTTTTCTTTTTTTGTGCTTTAATTTTTTTTCTTATATTATTTTTATTTTTTTTTGTTTCTTTTTTTATAGTTTCATAAATTTTTATTAAGTTTTGAAATTTTTTATTTTTCTATCTTTTTTTATTTTATCATTCTCGGTTATTTTTTTATTGCATTTTTATAATTTTTCATTAACTTTTTCTCCTTTCAAATTTTTCTTCATTTTTTTTTGTTCACTTTTTTCTTTGTTTTAAAATTTTCTGTAAATTTTTTCTTTTTCTTTTATTTCATATTTTTGCCTCTTCATTTTTTATTTTTTTTTCTACTTTTTCTCATTTTTTTCTCAAATTTTATTTTATATATTTTGTATTTTCATTTTTTGTCTTGCTTTTTCTTAAATCTTTTTGTTTGCACTTTTTTTTTATTTCTTCTTTATAATTTTAAAACCTCAAACTTCTTTTTTTGTGTACATTCTTTTGTTTTTATTTATATTTTTTATTAACTTTTATTTTATTTTTCATCTTTCGTATTTTATATCTTTTTCCTTTATTTGTTATATATATTTTTATAATTTTTCACTAATCCTTTTTTTCTTTTTCTTTTAACTTATTTGTTGATTTACTTTCTTTTTTTTTTCTTTCTATTAAAATTCTCTATTTTTTTCTTGCTTTTTCTTATATCTTTTTGTTCGCACTTTTTTTTTATTTCTTCTTTACAATTTTAAAACCTCAAACTTCTTTTTTTGTGCACTTCCTTTTGTTTTTATTTATATTTTTTATTAACTTTTATTTTATTTTTTTCTTTAAACTAAAAGTGTTTTCTATTTTCTATTTCAAATTTTTATTCATTCTGTCTTTTTATATTTTTTTTTATTTTTTTCCATTTTTGGTATTTTATTTAATTTTTTCTTTTATATTACTATTTTTTATTTGTTTTTATAAAATTTAAAATTTTTATTTTTTGAATCTTTTTTATTTTTTCATTTTCATTTTTTTTGTTCTATGTTGTAATTTTTCAATAACTTTTTCCCTTCCAAATTTTCTTTCTTTTTGCTTTTTTTTTTTTTTTTCTCACATGCTTTCAGTTTTACTTGTTTTCATTTTTTCGTCGTTTTAAAATTTTTTATATTTCTTTTTTCTTTTTTTATTCCAAATCTTTTGTCTTTTCTTATTTTTTCACAAATTTCCTTTCATTTCTTATTTGCATTTTTAAATTATTAGACTTTTTTTGCGCACTTTCTTTTGTTTTTATTTATATTTCTTATTAACTTTTATTTTATTTTTTATCTTTGATTTTTTATATCTTTTTCCTATATTTCTTATATTTTTTTTGTTTTTCTTTCTATATTCTGAACTAAAAGTTTTTTCTATTCTGTATTTGAAATTTTTATTCATTTTGTCTTTTCTATTTTTTTATTCGCTAATTTTTTAATATCTTACTTTTTTATTTTTTGCTTTTTTGGTATTTTATTTAATTTTTTTCTTCTATATTAACATTTTATCTTAATTTGTTTTTCCATTTATTTTTATTTATATTTCAAAAAAATTTTATAAAGTTCAAAATTTTTTAGTTTTTATTTTTTTATTTTTCTTGCTATTTTTGTCCTACTTTGTAATTTTTTAATAACTTTTTCCCTTCAAAATTTTCCTTCTTTTTGCTTTTTTTCATATGCGTTCATTTTTACTTGTTTTAATTTTTTCGTTATTTTAAAAAATTTTATTTTTCTGTCTTTTATTCCAAATCTTTTGTCTTTTCGTTTTTATTCTTTTCTTCTTTTTTTTTTCGCAAATTTCCTTTCATTTCTTATTTGCGTTTTTAAATTCTCATGCTTTTTTTTTTTTATTTTGCATTAACTTTTCTCTTTTTTAATTTTTTGTCTGACTTTTTATATTGTTTTATTATTAGGTCTTATATGTTTTCCAATTTTTTGTCCTTTTTAAACTAATTTTTCTTCAATTTTTGTCCTTTTTTATTTTCTTACTTTTTATATTTTTTGTTGTATTTTTTTTTCTTTTTTTGTGCTTTAATTTTTTTTCTTATTTTATTTTTATTTTTTATTTCTTTCTTTTTTTATAGTTTCATAAATTTTTATTAAGTTTTGAAATTTTTTATTTTTCTATCTTTTTTTATTTTATCATTCTCGGTTATTTTTTATTGCATTTTTATAATTTTTCATTAACTTTTTTCCCTTTCAAATTTTTCTTCATTTTTTTTTTGTTCACGTTTTTCTTTGTTTTAAAATTTTCTGTAAATTTTTTCTTTTTGTTTTATTTCATATTTTTGCCTCTTCATTTTTTATTTTTTTTTTCTACTTTTTCTCATTTTTTTCTCAAATTTTATTTTATATATTTTGTATTTTCATTTTTTGTCTTGCTTTTTCTTAAATCTTTTTGTTTGCACTTTTTTTTTATTTCTTCTTTATAATTTTAAAACCTCAAACTTCTTTTTTTGTGTACATTCTTTTGTTTTTATTTATATTTTTTATTAACTTTTATTTTATTTTTCATCTTTCGTATTTTATATCTTTTTCCTTTATTTGTTATATATATTTTTATAATTTTTCACTAATCCTTTTTTTCTTTTTCTTTTAACTTATTTGTTGATTTACTTTCTTTTTTTTTTCTTTCTATTAAAATTCTCTATTTTTTTCTTGCTTTTTCTTATATCTTTTTGTTCGCACTTTTTTTTTATTTCTTCTTTACAATTTTAAAACCTCAAACTTCTTTTTTTGTGCACTTCCTTTTGTTTTTATTTATATTTTTTATTAACTTTTATTTTATTTTTTTCTTTAAACTAAAAGTGTTTTCTATTTTCTATTTCAAATTTTTATTCATTCTGTCTTTTTATATTTTTTTTTATTTTTCTCCATTTTTGGTATTTTATTTAATTTTTTCTTTTATATTACTATTTTTTATTTGTTTTTATAAAATTTAAAATATTTATTTTTTGAATCTTTTTTATTTTTTCATTTTCATTTTTTTTGTTCTATGTTGTAATTTTTCAATAACTTTTTCCCTTCCAAATTTTCTTTCTTTTTGCTTTTTTTTTTTTTTTTCTCACATGCTTTCAGTTTTACTTGTTTTCATTTTTTCGTCGTTTTAAAATTTTTTATATTTCTTTTTTCTTTTTTTATTCCAAATCTTTTGTCTTTTCTTATTTTTTCACAAATTTCCTTTCATTTCTTATTTGCATTTTTAAATTATTAGACTTTTTTTGCGCACTTTCTTTTGTTTTTATTTATATTTCTTATTAACTTTTATTTTATTTTTTATCTTTGATTTTTTATATCTTTTTCCTATATTTCTTATATTTTTTTTGTTTTTCTTTCTATATTCTGAACTAAAAGTTTTTTCTATTCTGTATTTGAAATTTTTATTCATTTTGTCTTTTCTATTTTTTTATTCGCTAATTTTTTAATATCTTACTTTTTTATTTTTTGCTTTTTTGGTATTTTATTTAATTTTTTTCTTCTATATTAACATTTTATCTTAATTTGTTTTTCCATTTATTTTTATTTATATTTCAAAAAAATTTTATAAAGTTCAAAATTTTTTAGTTTTTATTTTTTTATTTTTCTTGCTATTTTTGTCCTACTTTGTAATTTTTTAATAACTTTTTCCCTTCAAAATTTTCCTTCTTTTTGCTTTTTTTCATATGCGTTCATTTTTACTTGTTTTAATTTTTTCGTTATTTTAAAAATTTTATTTTTCTGTCTTTTATTCCAAATCTTTTGTCTTTTCGTTTTTATTCTTTTCTTTCTTTCTTTTTTTCGCAAATTTCCTTTCATTTCTTATTTACGTTTTTAAATTCTCATGCTTTTTTTTTTATTTTGCATTAACTTTTCTCTTTTTTAATTTTTTGTCTGACTTTTTATATTGTTTTATTATTAGGTCTTATATGTTTTCCAATTTTTTGTCCTTTTTAAACTAATTTTTCTTCAATTTTTGTCCTTTTTTATTTTCTTACTTTTTATATTTTTTGTTGTATTTTTTTTTCTTTTTTTGTGCTTTAATTTTTTTTCTTATTTTATTTTTATTTTTTATTTCTTTCTTTTTTTATAGTTTCATAAGTTTTTATTAAGTTTTGAAATTTTTTATTTTTCTATCTATTTTTATTTTATCATTCTCGGTTATTTTTTATTGCATTTTTATAATTTTTCATTAACTTTTTCCCCTTTCAAATTTTTCTTCATTTTTTTTTTGTTCACTTTTTTCTTTGTTTTAAAATTTTCTGTAAATTTTTTCTTTTTGTTTTATTCCATATTTTTGCCTCTTCATTTTTTATTTTTTTTTTCTACTTTTTCTCATTTTTTTCTCAAATTTTATTTTATATATTTTGTATTTTCATTTTTTGTCTTGCTTTTTCTTAAATCTTTTTGTTTGCACTTTTTTTTTATTTCTTCTTTATAATTTTAAAACCTCAAACTTCTTTTTTTGTGTACATTCTTTTGTTTTTATTTATATTTTTTATTAACTTTTATTTTATTTTTCATCTTTCGTATTTTATATCTTTTTCCTTTATTTGTTATATATATTTTTATAATTTTTCACTAATCCTTTTTTTCTTTTTCTTTTAACTTATTTGTTGATTTACTTTCTTTTTTTTTTCTTTCTATTAAAATTCTCTATTTTTTTCTTGCTTTTTCTTATATCTTTTTGTTCGCACTTTTTTTTTATTTCTTCTTTACAATTTTAAAACCTCAAACTTCTTTTTTTGTGCACTTCCTTTTGTTTTTATTTATATTTTTTATTAACTTTTATTTTATTTTTTTCTTTAAACTAAAAGTGTTTTCTATTTTCTATTTCAAATTTTTCTTCATTCTGTCTTTTTATATTTTTTTTATTTTTTTCCATTTTTGGTATTTTATTTAATTTTTTCTTTTATATTACTATTTTTTATTTGTTTTTATAAAATTTAAAATTTTTATTTTTTGAATCTTTTTTATTTTTTCATTTTCATTTTTTTTGTTCTATGTTGTAATTTTTCAATAACTTTTTCCCTTCCAAATTTTCTTTCTTTTTGCTTTTTTTTTTTTTTTCTCACATGCTTTTTCAGTTTTACTTGTTTTCATTTTTTCGTCGTTTTAAAATTTTTTATATTTCTTTTTTCTTTTTTTATTCCAAATCTTTTGTCTTTTCTTATTTTTTCACAAATTTCCTTTCATTTCTTATTTGCATTTTTAAATTATTAGACTTTTTTTGCGCACTTTCTTTTGTTTTTATTTATATTTCTTATTAACTTTTATTTTATTTTTTATCTTTGATTTTTTATATCTTTTTCCTATATTTCTTATATTTTTTTTGTTTTTCTTTCTATATTCTGAACTAAAAGTTTTTTCTATTCTGTATTTGAAATTTTTATTCATTTTGTCTTTTCTATTTTTTTATTCGCTAATTTTTTAATATCTTACTTTTTTATTTTTTGCTTTTTTGGTATTTTATTTAATTTTTTTCTTCTATATTAACATTTTATCTTAATTTGTTTTTCCATTTATTTTTATTTATATTTCAAAAAAATTTTGTAAAGTTCAAAATTTTTTAGTTTTTATTTTTTCAATCTTTTTTATTTTTTTATTTTTCTTACTATTTTTGTCCTACTTTGTAATTTTTTAATAACTTTTTCCCTTCAAAATTTTCCTTCTTTTTGCTTTTTTTCATATGCGTTCATTTTTACTTGTTTTAATTTTTTCGTTATTTTAAAAATTTTTATTTTTCTGTCTTTTATTCCAAATCTTTTGTCTTTTCGTTTTTATTCTTTTCTTTCTTTTTTTTTTTCGCAAATTTCCTTTCATTTCTTATTTACGTTTTCAAAATCTCATGCTTTTTTTTTTTATTTTGCATTAACTTTTCTCTTTTTTAATTTTTTGTCTGACTTTTTATATTGTTTTATTATTAGGTCTTATATGTTTTCCAATTTTTTGTCCTTTTTAAACTAATTTTTCTTCAATTTTTGTCCTTTTTTATTTTCTTACTTTTTATATTTTTTGTTGTATTTTTTTTCTTTTTTTGTGCTTTAATTTTTTTTCTTATTTTATTTTTATTTTTTATTTCTTTCTTTTTTTATAGTTTCATAAGTTTTTATTAAGTTTTGAAATTTTTTATTTTTCTATCTTTTTTTATTTTATCATTCTCGGTTATTTTTTATTGCATTTTTATAATTTTTCATTAACTTTTTCCCCTTTCAAATTTTTCTTCATTTTTTTTTTGTTCACTTTTTTCTTTGTTTTAAAATTTTCTGTAAATTTTTTCTTTTTGTTTTATTCCATATTTTTGCCTCTTCATTTTTTATTTTTTTTTTCTACTTTTTCTCATTTTTTTTCTCAAATTTTATTTTATATATTTTGTATTTTCATTTTTTGTCTTGCTTTTTCTTAAATCTTTTTGTTTGCACTTTTTTTTTATTTCTTCTTTATAATTTTAAAACCTCAAACTTCTTTTTTTGTGTACATTCTTTTGTTTTTATTTATATTTTTTATTAACTTTTATTTTATTTTTCATCTTTCGTATTTTATATCTTTTTCCTTTATTTGTTATATATATTTTTATAATTTTTCACTAATCCTTTTTTTCTTTTTCTTTTAACTTATTTGTTGATTTACTTTCTTTTTTTTTTCTTTCTATTAAAATTCTCTATTTTTTTCTTGCTTTTTCTTATATCTTTTTGTTCGCACTTTTTTTTTATTTCTTCTTTACAATTTTAAAACCTCAAACTTCTTTTTTTGTGCACTTCCTTTTGTTTTTATTTATATTTTTTATTAACTTTTATTTTATTTTTTTTCTTTAAACTAAAAGTTTTTTCTATTTTCTATTTCAAATTTTTATTCATTCTGTCTTTTTATATTTTTTTTATTTTTTTCCATTTTTGGTATTTTATTTAATTTTTTCTTTTATATTACTATTTTTTATTTGTTTTTATAAAATTTAAAATTTTTATTTTTTGAATCTTTTTTATTTTTTCATTTTCATTTTTTTTGTTCTATGTTGTAATTTTTCAATAACTTTTTCCCTTCCAAATTTTCTTTCTTTTCGCTTTTTTTTTTTTTTTCTCACATGCTTTTTCAGTTTTACTTGTTTTCATTTTTTCGTCGTTTTAAAATTTTTTATATTTCTTTTTTCTTTTTTTATTCCAAATCTTTTGTCTTTTCTTATTTTTTCACAAATTTCCTTTCATTTCTTATTTGCATTTTTAAATTATTAGACTTTTTTTGCGCACTTTCTTTTGTTTTTATTTATATTTCTTATTAACTTTTATTTTATTTTTTATCTTTGATTTTTTATATCTTTTTCCTATATTTCTTATATTTTTTTTGTTTTTCTTTCTATATTCTGAACTAAAAGTTTTTTCTATTCTGTATTTGAAATTTTTATTCATTTTGTCTTTTCTATTTTTTTATTCGCTAATTTTTTAATATCTTACTTTTTTATTTTTTGCTTTTTTGGTATTTTATTTAATTTTTTTCTTCTATATTAACATTTTATCTTAATTTGTTTTTCCATTTATTTTTATTTATATTTCAAAAAAATTTTGTAAAGTTCAAAATTTTTTAGTTTTTATTTTTTCAATCTTTTTTATTTTTTTATTTTTCTTGCTATTTTTGTCCTACTTTGTAATTTTTTAATAACTTTTTCCCTTCAAAATTTTCCTTCTTTTTGCTTTTTTTCATATGCGTTCATTTTTACTTGTTTTAATTTTTTCGTTATTTTAAAAATTTTTATTTTTCTGTCTTTTATTCCAAATCTTTTGTCTTTTCGTTTTTATTCTTTTCTTTCTTTTTTTTTTTTCGCAAATTTCCTTTCATTTCTTATTTGCGTTTTTAAATTCTCATGCTTTTTTTTTTTATTTTGCATTAACTTTTCTCTTTTTTAATTTTTTGTCTGACTTTTTATATTGTTTTATTATTAGGTCTTATATGTTTTCCAATTTTTTGTCCTTTTTAAACTAATTTTTCTTCAATTTTTGTCCTTTTTTATTTTCTTACTTTTTATATTTTTTGTTCTATTTTTTTTTCTTTTTTTGTGCTTTAATTTTTTTTCTTATTTTATTTTTATTTTTTATTTCTTTCTTTTTTTATAGTTTCATAAGTTTTTATTAAGTTTTGAAATTTTTTATTTTTCTATCTTTTTTTATTTTATCATTCTCGGTTATTTTTTATTGCATTTTTATAATTTTTCATTAACTTTTTCCCCTTTCAAATTTTTCTTCATTTTTTTTTTTGTTCACTTTTTTCTTTGTTTTAAAATTTTCTGTAAATTTTTTCTTTTTGTTTTATTCCATATTTTTGCCTCTTCATTTTTTATTTTTTTTCTACTTTTTCTCATTTTTTTTCTCAAATTTTATTTTATATATTTTGTATTTTCATTTTTTGTCTTGCTTTTTCTTAAATCTTTTTGTTTGCACTTTTTTTTTATTTCTTCTTTATAATTTTAAAACCTCAAACTTCTTTTTTTGTGTACATTCTTTTGTTTTTATTTATATTTTTTATTAACTTTTATTTTATTTTTCATCTTTCGTATTTTATATCTTTTTCCTTTATTTGTTATATATATTTTTATAATTTTTCACTAATCCTTTTTTTCTTTTTCTTTTAACTTATTTGTTGATTTACTTTCTTTTTTTTTTCTTTCTATTAAAATTCTCTATTTTTTTCTTGCTTTTTCTTATATCTTTTTGTTCGCACTTTTTTTTTATTTCTTCTTTACAATTTTAAAACCTCAAACTTCTTTTTTTGTGCACTTCCTTTTGTTTTTATTTATATTTTTTATTAACTTTTATTTTATTTTTTTTCTTTAAACTAAAAGTTTTTTCTATTTTCTATTTCAAATTTTTATTCATTCTGTCTTTTTATATTTTTTTTATTTTTTTCCATTTTTGGTATTTTATTTAATTTTTTCTTTTATATTACTATTTTTTATTTGTTTTTATAAAATTTAAAATTTTTATTTTTTGAATCTTTTTTATTTTTTCATTTTCATTTTTTTTGTTCTATGTTGTAATTTTTCAATAACTTTTTCCCTTCCAAATTTTCTTTCTTTTCGCTTTTTTTTTTTTTTTTCTCACATGCTTTTTCAGTTTTACTTGTTTTCATTTTTTCGTCGTTTTAAAATTTTTTATATTTCTTTTTTCTTTTTTTATTCCAAATCTTTTGTCTTTTCTTATTTTTTCACAAATTTCCTTTCATTTCTTATTTGCATTTTTAAATTATTAGACTTTTTTTGCGCACTTTCTTTTGTTTTTATTTATATTTCTTATTAAATTTTATTTTATTTTTTATCTTTGATTTTTTATATCTTTTTCCTATATTTCTTATATTTTTTTTGTTTTTCTTTCTATATTCTGAACTAAAAGTTTTTTCTATTCTGTATTTGAAATTTTATTCATTTTGTCTTTTCTATTTTTTTATTCGCTAATTTTTTAATATCTTACTTTTTTATTTTTTGCTTTTTTGGTATTTTATTTAATTTTTTTCTTCTATATTAACATTTTATCTTAATTTGTTTTTCCATTTATTTTTATTTATATTTCAAAAAAATTTTGTAAAGTTCAAAATTTTTTAGGTTTTATTTTTTCAATCTTTTTTATTTTTTTATTTTTCTTGCTATTTTTGTCCTACTTTGTAATTTTTTAATAACTTTTTCCCTTCAAAATTTTCCTTCTTTTTGCTTTTTTTCATATGCGTTCATTTTTCTTGTTTTAATTTTTTCGTTATTTTAAAAATTTTTATTTTTCTGTCTTTTATTCCAAATCTTTTGTCTTTTCGTTTTTATTCTTTTCTTTCTTTTTTTTTTTCGCAAATTTCCTTTCATTTCTTATTTGCGTTTTTAAATTCTCATGCCTTTTTTTTTATTTTGCATTAACTTTTCTCTTTTTTAATTTTTTGTCTGACTTTTTATATTGTTTTATTATTAGGTCTTATATGTTTTCCAATTTTTTGTCCTTTTTAAACTAATTTTTCTTCAATTTTTGTCCTTTTTTATTTTCTTACTTTTTATATTTTTTGTTCTATTTTTTTTTCTTTTTTTGTGCTTTAATTTTTTTTCTTATTTTATTTTTATTTTTTATTTCTTTCTTTTTTTATAGTTTCATAAGTTTTTATTAAGTTTTGAAATTTTTTATTTTTCTATCTTTTTTTATTTTATCATTCTCGGTTATTTTTTATTGCATTTTTATAATTTTTCATTAACTTTTTCCCCTTTCAAATTTTTCTTCATTTTTTTTTTTGTTCACTTTTTTCTTTGTTTTAAAATTTTCTGTAAATTTTTTCTTTTTGTTTTATTCCATATTTTTGCCTCTTCATTTTTTATTTTTTTTCTACTTTTTCTCATTTTTTTTCTCAAATTTTATTTTATATATTTTGTATTTTCATTTTTTGTCTTGCTTTTTCTTAAATCTTTTTGTTTGCACTTTTTTTTTATTTCTTCTTTATAATTTTAAAACCTCAAACTTCTTTTTTTGTGTACATTCTTTTGTTTTTATTTATATTTTTTATTAACTTTTATTTTATTTTTCATCTTTCGTATTTTATATCTTTTTCCTTTATTTGTTATATATATTTTTATAATTTTTCACTAATCCTTTTTTTCTTTTTCTTTTAACTTATTTGTTGATTTACTTTCTTTTTTTTTTCTTTCTATTAAAATTCTCTATTTTTTTCTTGCTTTTTCTTATATCTTTTTGTTCGCACTTTTTTTTTATTTCTTCTTTACAATTTTAAAACCTCAAACTTCTTTTTTTGTGCACTTCCTTTTGTTTTTATTTATATTTTTTATTAACTTTTATTTTATTTTTTTTCTTTAAACTAAAAGTTTTTTCTATTTTCTATTTCAAATTTTTATTCATTCTGTCTTTTTATATTTTTTTTATTTTTTTCCATTTTTGGTATTTTATTTAATTTTTTCTTTTATATTACTATTTTTTATTTGTTTTTATAAAATTTAAAATTTTTATTTTTTGAATCTTTTTTATTTTTTCATTTTCATTTTTTTTGTTCTATGTTGTAATTTTTCAATAACTTTTTCCCTTCCAAATTTTCTTTCTTTTCGCTTTTTTTTTTTTTTTTCTCACATGCTTTTTCAGTTTTACTTGTTTTCATTTTTTCGTCGTTTTAAAATTTTTTATATTTCTTTTTTCTTTTTTTATTCCAAATCTTTTGTCTTTTCTTATTTTTTCACAAATTTCCTTTCATTTCTTATTTGCATTTTTAAATTATTAGACTTTTTTTGCGCACTTTCTTTTGTTTTTATTTATATTTCTTATTAACTTTTATTTTATTTTTTATCTTTGATTTTTTATATCTTTTTCCTATATTTCTTATATTTTTTTTGTTTTTCTTTCTATATTCTGAACTAAAAGTTTTTTCTATTCTGTATTTGAAATTTTTATTCATTTTGTCTTTTCTATTTTTTTATTCGCTAATTTTTTAATATCTTACTTTTTTATTTTTTGCTTTTTTGGTATTTTATTTAATTTTTTTCTTCTATATTAACATTTTATCTTAATTTGTTTTTCCATTTATTTTTATTTATATTTCAAAAAAATTTTGTAAAGTTCAAAATTTTTTAGTTTTTATTTTTTCAATCTTTTTTATTTTTTTATTTTTCTTGCTATTTTTGTCCTACTTTGTAATTTTTTAATAACTTTTTCCCTTCAAAATTTTCCTTCTTTTTGCTTTTTTTCATATGCGTTCATTTTTACTTGTTTTAATTTTTTCGTTATTTTAAAAATTTTATTTTTCTGTCTTTTATTCCAAATCTTTTGTCTTTTCGTTTTTATTCTTTTCTTTCTTTCTTTTTTTCGCAAATTTCCTTTCATTTCTTATTTGCGTTTTTAAATTCTCATGCTTTTTTTTTTATTTTGCATTAACTTTTCTCTTTTTTAATTTTTTGTCTGACTTTTTATATTGTTTTATTATTAGGTCTTATATGTTTTCCAATTTTTTGTCCTTTTTAAACTAATTTTTCTTCAATTTTTGTCCTTTTTTATTTTCTTACTTTTTATATTTTTTGTTCTATTTTTTTTTCTTTTTTTGTGCTTTAATTTTTTTTCTTATTTTATTTTTATTTTTTATTTCTTTCTTTTTTTATAGTTTCATAAGTTTTTATTAAGTTTTGAAATTTTTTATTTTTCTATCTATTTTTATTTTATCATTCTCGGTTATTTTTTATTGCATTTTTATAATTTTTCATTAACTTTTTCCCCTTTCAAATTTTTCTTCATTTTTTTTTTGTTCACTTTTTTCTTTGTTTTAAAATTTTCTGTAAATTTTTTCTTTTTGTTTTATTCCATATTTTTACCTCTTCATTTTTTATTTTTTTTTTCTACTTTTTCTCATTTTTTTCTCAAATTTTATTTTATATATTTTGTATTTTCATTTTTTGTCTTGCTTTTTCTTAAATCTTTTTGTTTGCACTTTTTTTTTATTTCTTCTTTATAATTTTAAAACCTCAAACTTCTTTTTTTGTGTACATTCTTTTGTTTTTATTTATATTTTTTATTAACTTTTATTTTATTTTTCATCTTTCGTATTTTATATCTTTTTCCTTTATTTGTTATATATATTTTTATAATTTTTCACTAATCCTTTTTTTCTTTTTCTTTTAACTTATTTGTTGATTTACTTTCTTTTTTTTTTCTTTCTATTAAAATTCTCTATTTTTTTCTTGCTTTTTCTTATATCTTTTTGTTCGCACTTTTTTTTTATTTCTTCTTTACAATTTTAAAACCTCAAACTTCTTTTTTTGTGCACTTCCTTTTGTTTTTATTTATATTTTTTATTAACTTTTATTTTATTTTTTTTCTTTAAACTAAAAGTTTTTTCTATTTTCTATTTCAAATTTTTATTCATTCTGTCTTTTTATATTTTTTTTATTTTTTTCCATTTTTGGTATTTTATTTAATTTTTTCTTTTATATTACTATTTTTTATTTGTTTTTATAAAATTTAAAATTTTTATTTTTTGAATCTTTTTTATTTTTTCATTTTCATTTTTTTTGTTCTATGTTGTAATTTTTCAATAACTTTTTCCCTTCCAAATTTTCTTTCTTTTCGCTTTTTTTTTTTTTTTCTCACATGCTTTTTCAGTTTTACTTGTTTTCATTTTTTCGTCGTTTTAAAATTTTTTATATTTCTTTTTTCTTTTTTTATTCCAAATCTTTTGTCTTTTCTTATTTTTTCACAAATTTCCTTTCATTTCTTATTTGCATTTTTAAATTATTAGACTTTTTTTGCGCACTTTCTTTTGTTTTTATTTATATTTCTTATTAACTTTTATTTTATTTTTTATCTTTGATTTTTTATATCTTTTTCCTATATTTCTTATATTTTTTTTGTTTTTCTTTCTATATTCTGAACTAAAAGTTTTTTCTATTCTGTATTTGAAATTTTTATTCATTTTGTCTTTTCTATTTTTTTATTCGCTAATTTTTTAATATCTTACTTTTTTATTTTTTGCTTTTTTGGTATTTTATTTAATTTTTTTCTTCTATATTAACATTTTATCTTAATTTGTTTTTCCATTTATTTTTATTTATATTTCAAAAAAATTTTGTAAAGTTCAAAATTTTTTAGTTTTTATTTTTTCAATCTTTTTTATTTTTTTATTTTTCTTGCTATTTTTGTCCTACTTTGTAATTTTTTAATAACTTTTTCCCTTCAAAATTTTCCTTCTTTTTGCTTTTTTTCATATGCGTTCATTTTTACTTGTTTTAATTTTTTCGTTATTTTAAAAATTTTTATTTTTCTGTCTTTTATTCCAAATCTTTTGTCTTTTCGTTTTTATTCTTTTCTTTCTTTTTTTTTTTCGCAAATTTCCTTTCATTTCTTATTTACGTTTTCAAAATCTCATGCTTTTTTTTTTTATTTTGCATTAACTTTTCTCTTTTTTAATTTTTTGTCTGACTTTTTATATTGTTTTATTATTAGGTCTTATATGTTTTCCAATTTTTTGTCCTTTTTAAACTAATTTTTCTTCAATTTTTGTCCTTTTTTATTTTCTTACTTTTTATATTTTTTGTTGTATTTTTTTTCTTTTTTTGTGCTTTAATTTTTTTTCTTATTTTATTTTTATTTTTTATTTCTTTCTTTTTTTATAGTTTCATAAGTTTTTATTAAGTTTTGAAATTTTTTATTTTTCTATCTTTTTTTATTTTATCATTCTCGGTTATTTTTTATTGCATTTTTATAATTTTTCATTAACTTTTTCCCCTTTCAAATTTTTCTTCATTTTTTTTTTGTTCACTTTTTTCTTTGTTTTAAAATTTTCTGTAAATTTTTTCTTTTTGTTTTATTCCATATTTTTGCCTCTTCATTTTTTATTTTTTTTTTCTACTTTTTCTCATTTTTTTTCTCAAATTTTATTTTATATATTTTGTATTTTCATTTTTTGTCTTGCTTTCTCTTAAATCTTTTTGTTTGCACTTTTTTTTTATTTCTTCTTTATAATTTTAAAACCTCAAACTTCTTTTTTTGTGTACATTCTTTTGTTTTTATTTATATTTTTTATTAACTTTTATTTTATTTTTCATCTTTCGTATTTTATATCTTTTTCCTTTATTTGTTATATATATTTTTATAATTTTTCACTAATCCTTTTTTTCTTTTTCTTTTAACTTATTTGTTGATTTACTTTCTTTTTTTTTTCTTTCTATTAAAATTCTCTATTTTTTTCTTGCTTTTTCTTATATCTTTTTGTTCGCACTTTTTTTTTATTTCTTCTTTACAATTTTAAAACCTCAAACTTCTTTTTTTGTGCACTTCCTTTTGTTTTTATTTATATTTTTTATTAACTTTTATTTTATTTTTTTTCTTTAAACTAAAAGTTTTTTCTATTTTCTATTTCAAATTTTTATTCATTCTGTCTTTTTATATTTTTTTTATTTTTTTCCATTTTTGGTATTTTATTTAATTTTTTCTTTTATATTACTATTTTTTATTTGTTTTTATAAAATTTAAAATTTTTATTTTTTGAATCTTTTTTATTTTTTCATTTTCATTTTTTTTGTTCTATGTTGTAATTTTTCAATAACTTTTTCCCTTCCAAATTTTCTTTCTTTTCGCTTTTTTTTTTTTTTTCTCACATGCTTTTTCAGTTTTACTTGTTTTCATTTTTTCGTCGTTTTAAAATTTTTTATATTTCTTTTTTCTTTTTTTATTCCAAATCTTTTGTCTTTTCTTATTTTTTCACAAATTTCCTTTCATTTCTTATTTGCATTTTTAAATTATTAGACTTTTTTTGCGCACTTTCTTTTGTTTTTATTTATATTTCTTATTAACTTTTATTTTATTTTTTATCTTTGATTTTTTATATCTTTTTCCTATATTTCTTATATTTTTTTTGTTTTTCTTTCTATATTCTGAACTAAAAGTTTTTTCTATTCTGTATTTGAAATTTTTATTCATTTTGTCTTTTCTATTTTTTTATTCGCTAATTTTTTAATATCTTACTTTTTTATTTTTTGCTTTTTTGGTATTTTATTTAATTTTTTTCTTCTATATTAACATTTTATCTTAATTTGTTTTTCCATTTATTTTTATTTATATTTCAAAAAAATTTTGTAAAGTTCAAAATTTTTTAGTTTTTATTTTTTCAATCTTTTTTATTTTTTTATTTTTCTTGCTATTTTTGTCCTACTTTGTAATTTTTTAATAACTTTTTCCCTTCAAAATTTTCCTTCTTTTTGCTTTTTTTCATATGCGTTCATTTTTACTTGTTTTAATTTTTTCGTTATTTTAAAAATTTTTATTTTTCTGTCTTTTATTCCAAATCTTTTGTCTTTTCGTTTTTATTCTTTTCTTTCTTTTTTTTTTTTCGCAAATTTCCTTTCATTTCTTATTTGCGTTTTTAAATTCTCATGCTTTTTTTTTTTATTTTGCATTAACTTTTCTCTTTTTTAATTTTTTGTCTGACTTTTTATATTGTTTTATTATTAGGTCTTATATGTTTTCCAATTTTTTGTCCTTTTTAAACTAATTTTTCTTCAATTTTTGTCCTTTTTTATTTTCTTACTTTTTATATTTTTTGTTCTATTTTTTTTTTCTTTTTTTGTGCTTTAATTTTTTTTCTTATTTTATTTTTATTTTTTATTTCTTTCTTTTTTTATAGTTTCATAAGTTTTTATTAAGTTTTGAAATTTTTTATTTTTCTATCTTTTTTTATTTTATCATTCTCGGTTATTTTTTATTGCATTTTTATAATTTTTCATTAACTTTTTCCCCTTTCAAATTTTTCTTCATTTTTTTTTTTGTTCACTTTTTTCTTTGTTTTAAAATTTTCTGTAAATTTTTTCTTTTTGTTTTATTCCATATTTTTGCCTCTTCATTTTTTATTTTTTTTTTCTACTTTTTCTCATTTTTTTTCTCAAATTTTATTTTATATATTTTGTATTTTCATTTTTTGTCTTGCTTTCTCTTAAATCTTTTTGTTTGCACTTTTTTTTTATTTCTTCTTTATAATTTTAAAACCTCAAACTTCTTTTTTTGTGTACATTCTTTTGTTTTTATTTATATTTTTTATTAACTTTTATTTTATTTTTCATCTTTCGTATTTTATATCTTTTTCCTTTATTTGTTATATATATTTTTATAATTTTTCACTAATCCTTTTTTTCTTTTTCTTTTAACTTATTTGTTGATTTACTTTCTTTTTTTTTTCTTTCTATTAAAATTCTCTATTTTTTTCTTGCTTTTTCTTATATCTTTTTGTTCGCACTTTTTTTTTATTTCTTCTTTACAATTTTAAAACCTCAAACTTCTTTTTTTGTGCACTTCCTTTTGTTTTTATTTATATTTTTTATTAACTTTTATTTTATTTTTTTTCTTTAAACTAAAAGTTTTTTCTATTTTCTATTTCAAATTTTTATTCATTCTGTCTTTTTATATTTTTTATATTTTTTTCCATTTTTGGTATTTTATTTAATTTTTTCTTTTATATTACTATTTTTTATTTGTTTTTATAAAATTTAAAATTTTTATTTTTTGAATCTTTTTTATTTTTTCATTTTCATTTTTTTTGTTCTATGTTGTAATTTTTCAATAACTTTTTCCCTTCCAAATTTTCTTTCTTTTCGCTTTTTTTTTTTTTTTTCTCACATGCTTTTTCAGTTTTACTTGTTTTCATTTTTTCGTCGTTTTAAAATTTTTTATATTTCTTTTTTCTTTTTTTATTCCAAATCTTTTGTCTTTTCTTATTTTTTCACAAATTTCCTTTCATTTCTTATTTGCATTTTTAAATTATTAGACTTTTTTTGCGCACTTTCTTTTGTTTTTATTTATATTTCTTATTAAATTTTATTTTATTTTTTATCTTTGATTTTTTATATCTTTTTCCTATATTTCTTATATTTTTTTTGTTTTTCTTTCTATATTCTGAACTAAAAGTTTTTTCTATTCTGTATTTGAAATTTTATTCATTTTGTCTTTTCTATTTTTTTATTCGCTAATTTTTTAATATCTTACTTTTTTATTTTTTGCTTTTTTGGTATTTTATTTAATTTTTTTCTTCTATATTAACATTTTATCTTAATTTGTTTTTCCATTTATTTTTATTTATATTTCAAAAAAATTTTGTAAAGTTCAAAATTTTTTAGGTTTTATTTTTTCAATCTTTTTTATTTTTTTATTTTTCTTGCTATTTTTGTCCTACTTTGTAATTTTTTAATAACTTTTTCCCTTCAAAATTTTCCTTCTTTTTGCTTTTTTTCATATGCGTTCATTTTTCTTGTTTTAATTTTTTCGTTATTTTAAAAATTTTTATTTTTCTGTCTTTTATTCCAAATCTTTTGTCTTTTCGTTTTTATTCTTTTCTTTCTTTTTTTTTTTCGCAAATTTCCTTTCATTTCTTATTTGCGTTTTTAAATTCTCATGCCTTTTTTTTTATTTTGCATTAACTTTTCTCTTTTTTAATTTTTTGTCTGACTTTTTATATTGTTTTATTATTAGGTCTTATATGTTTTCCAATTTTTTGTCCTTTTTAAACTAATTTTTCTTCAATTTTTGTCCTTTTTTATTTTCTTACTTTTTATATTTTTTGTTCTATTTTTTTTTCTTTTTTTGTGCTTTAATTTTTTTTCTTATTTTATTTTTATTTTTTATTTCTTTCTTTTTTTATAGTTTCATAAGTTTTTATTAAGTTTTGAAATTTTTTATTTTTCTATCTTTTTTTATTTTATCATTCTCGGTTATTTTTTATTGCATTTTTATAATTTTTCATTAACTTTTTCCCCTTTCAAATTTTTCTTCATTTTTTTTTTTGTTCACTTTTTTCTTTGTTTTAAAATTTTCTGTAAATTTTTTCTTTTTGTTTTATTCCATATTTTTGCCTCTTCATTTTTTATTTTTTTTCTACTTTTTCTCATTTTTTTTCTCAAATTTTATTTTATATATTTTGTATTTTCATTTTTTGTCTTGCTTTTTCTTAAATCTTTTTGTTTGCACTTTTTTTTTATTTCTTCTTTATAATTTTAAAACCTCAAACTTCTTTTTTTGTGTACATTCTTTTGTTTTTATTTATATTTTTTATTAACTTTTATTTTATTTTTCATCTTTCGTATTTTATATCTTTTTCCTTTATTTGTTATATATATTTTTATAATTTTTCACTAATCCTTTTTTTCTTTTTCTTTTAACTTATTTGTTGATTTACTTTCTTTTTTTTTTCTTTCTATTAAAATTCTCTATTTTTTTCTTGCTTTTTCTTATATCTTTTTGTTCGCACTTTTTTTTTATTTCTTCTTTACAATTTTAAAACCTCAAACTTCTTTTTTTGTGCACTTCCTTTTGTTTTTATTTATATTTTTTATTAACTTTTATTTTATTTTTTTTCTTTAAACTAAAAGTTTTTTCTATTTTCTATTTCAAATTTTTATTCATTCTGTCTTTTTATATTTTTTTTATTTTTTTCCATTTTTGGTATTTTATTTAATTTTTTCTTTTATATTACTATTTTTTATTTGTTTTTATAAAATTTAAAATTTTTATTTTTTGAATCTTTTTTATTTTTTCATTTTCATTTTTTTTGTTCTATGTTGTAATTTTTCAATAACTTTTTCCCTTCCAAATTTTCTTTCTTTTCGCTTTTTTTTTTTTTTTTCTCACATGCTTTTTCAGTTTTACTTGTTTTCATTTTTTCGTCGTTTTAAAATTTTTTATATTTCTTTTTTCTTTTTTTATTCCAAATCTTTTGTCTTTTCTTATTTTTTCACAAATTTCCTTTCATTTCTTATTTGCATTTTTAAATTATTAGACTTTTTTTGCGCACTTTCTTTTGTTTTTATTTATATTTCTTATTAACTTTTATTTTATTTTTTATCTTTGATTTTTTATATCTTTTTCCTATATTTCTTATATTTTTTTTGTTTTTCTTTCTATATTCTGAACTAAAAGTTTTTTCTATTCTGTATTTGAAATTTTTATTCATTTTGTCTTTTCTATTTTTTTATTCGCTAATTTTTTAATATCTTACTTTTTTATTTTTTGCTTTTTTGGTATTTTATTTAATTTTTTTCTTCTATATTAACATTTTATCTTAATTTGTTTTTCCATTTATTTTTATTTATATTTCAAAAAAATTTTGTAAAGTTCAAAATTTTTTAGTTTTTATTTTTTCAATCTTTTTTATTTTTTTATTTTTCTTGCTATTTTTGTCCTACTTTGTAATTTTTTAATAACTTTTTCCCTTCAAAATTTTCCTTCTTTTTGCTTTTTTTCATATGCGTTCATTTTTACTTGTTTTAATTTTTTCGTTATTTTAAAAATTTTATTTTTCTGTCTTTTATTCCAAATCTTTTGTCTTTTCGTTTTTATTCTTTTCTTTCTTTCTTTTTTTCGCAAATTTCCTTTCATTTCTTATTTGCGTTTTTAAATTCTCATGCTTTTTTTTTTATTTTGCATTAACTTTTCTCTTTTTTAATTTTTTGTCTGACTTTTTATATTGTTTTATTATTAGGTCTTATATGTTTTCCAATTTTTTGTCCTTTTTAAACTAATTTTTCTTCAATTTTTGTCCTTTTTTATTTTCTTACTTTTTATATTTTTTGTTCTATTTTTTTTTCTTTTTTTGTGCTTTAATTTTTTTTCTTATTTTATTTTTATTTTTTATTTCTTTCTTTTTTTATAGTTTCATAAGTTTTTATTAAGTTTTGAAATTTTTTATTTTTCTATCTATTTTTATTTTATCATTCTCGGTTATTTTTTATTGCATTTTTATAATTTTTCATTAACTTTTTCCCCTTTCAAATTTTTCTTCATTTTTTTTTTGTTCACTTTTTTCTTTGTTTTAAAATTTTCTGTAAATTTTTTCTTTTTGTTTTATTCCATATTTTTACCTCTTCATTTTTTATTTTTTTTTTCTACTTTTTCTCATTTTTTTCTCAAATTTTATTTTATATATTTTGTATTTTCATTTTTTGTCTTGCTTTTTCTTAAATCTTTTTGTTTGCACTTTTTTTTTATTTCTTCTTTATAATTTTAAAACCTCAAACTTCTTTTTTTGTGTACATTCTTTTGTTTTTATTTATATTTTTTATTAACTTTTATTTTATTTTTCATCTTTCGTATTTTATATCTTTTTCCTTTATTTGTTATATATATTTTTATAATTTTTCACTAATCCTTTTTTTCTTTTTCTTTTAACTTATTTGTTGATTTACTTTCTTTTTTTTTTCTTTCTATTAAAATTCTCTATTTTTTTCTTGCTTTTTCTTATATCTTTTTGTTCGCACTTTTTTTTTATTTCTTCTTTACAATTTTAAAACCTCAAACTTCTTTTTTTGTGCACTTCCTTTTGTTTTTATTTATATTTTTTATTAACTTTTATTTTATTTTTTTTCTTTAAACTAAAAGTTTTTTCTATTTTCTATTTCAAATTTTTATTCATTCTGTCTTTTTATATTTTTTTTATTTTTTTCCATTTTTGGTATTTTATTTAATTTTTTCTTTTATATTACTATTTTTTATTTGTTTTTATAAAATTTAAAATTTTTATTTTTTGAATCTTTTTTATTTTTTCATTTTCATTTTTTTTGTTCTATGTTGTAATTTTTCAATAACTTTTTCCCTTCCAAATTTTCTTTCTTTTCGCTTTTTTTTTTTTTTCTCACATGCTTTTTCAGTTTTACTTGTTTTCATTTTTTCGTCGTTTTAAAATTTTTTATATTTCTTTTTTCTTTTTTTATTCCAAATCTTTTGTCTTTTCTTATTTTTTCACAAATTTCCTTTCATTTCTTATTTGCATTTTTAAATTATTAGACTTTTTTTGCGCACTTTCTTTTGTTTTTATTTATATTTCTTATTAACTTTTATTTTATTTTTTATCTTTGATTTTTTATATCTTTTTCCTATATTTCTTATATTTTTTTTGTTTTTCTTTCTATATTCTGAACTAAAAGTTTTTTCTATTCTGTATTTGAAATTTTTATTCATTTTGTCTTTTCTATTTTTTTATTCGCTAATTTTTTAATATCTTACTTTTTTATTTTTTGCTTTTTTGGTATTTTATTTAATTTTTTTCTTCTATATTAACATTTTATCTTAATTTGTTTTTCCATTTATTTTTATTTATATTTCAAAAAAATTTTGTAAAGTTCAAAATTTTTTAGTTTTTATTTTTTCAATCTTTTTTATTTTTTTATTTTTCTTGCTATTTTTGTCCTACTTTGTAATTTTTTAATAACTTTTTCCCTTCAAAATTTTCCTTCTTTTTGCTTTTTTTCATATGCGTTCATTTTTACTTGTTTTAATTTTTTCGTTATTTTAAAAATTTTTATTTTTCTGTCTTTTATTCCAAATCTTTTGTCTTTTCGTTTTTATTCTTTTCTTTCTTTTTTTTTTTCGCAAATTTCCTTTCATTTCTTATTTACGTTTTCAAAATCTCATGCTTTTTTTTTTTATTTTGCATTAACTTTTCTCTTTTTTAATTTTTTGTCTGACTTTTTATATTGTTTTATTATTAGGTCTTATATGTTTTCCAATTTTTTGTCCTTTTTAAACTAATTTTTCTTCAATTTTTGTCCTTTTTTATTTTCTTACTTTTTATATTTTTTGTTCTATTTTTTTTTCTTTTTTTGTGCTTTAATTTTTTTTCTTATTTTATTTTTATTTTTTATTTCTTTCTTTTTTTATAGTTTCATAAGTTTTTATTAAGTTTTGAAATTTTTTATTTTTCTATCTTTTTTTATTTTATCATTCTCGGTTATTTTTTATTGCATTTTTATAATTTTTCATTAACTTTTTCCCCTTTCAAATTTTTCTTCATTTTTTTTTTGTTCACTTTTTTCTTTGTTTTAAAATTTTCTGTAAATTTTTTCTTTTTGTTTTATTCCATATTTTTGCCTCTTCATTTTTTATTTTTTTTTTCTACTTTTTCTCATTTTTTTTCTCAAATTTTATTTTATATATTTTGTATTTTCATTTTTTGTCTTGCTTTCTCTTAAATCTTTTTGTTTGCACTTTTTTTTTATTTCTTCTTTATAATTTTAAAACCTCAAACTTCTTTTTTTGTGTACATTCTTTTGTTTTTATTTATATTTTTTATTAACTTTTATTTTATTTTTCATCTTTCGTATTTTATATCTTTTTCCTTTATTTGTTATATATATTTTTATAATTTTTCACTAATCCTTTTTTTCTTTTTCTTTTAACTTATTTGTTGATTTACTTTCTTTTTTTTTTCTTTCTATTAAAATTCTCTATTTTTTTCTTGCTTTTTCTTATATCTTTTTGTTCGCACTTTTTTTTTATTTCTTCTTTACAATTTTAAAACCTCAAACTTCTTTTTTTGTGCACTTCCTTTTGTTTTTATTTATATTTTTTATTAACTTTTATTTTATTTTTTTTCTTTAAACTAAAAGTTTTTTCTATTTTCTATTTCAAATTTTTATTCATTCTGTCTTTTTATATTTTTTTTATTTTTTTCCATTTTTGGTATTTTATTTAATTTTTTCTTTTATATTACTATTTTTTATTTGTTTTTATAAAATTTAAAATTTTTATTTTTTGAATCTTTTTTATTTTTTCATTTTCATTTTTTTTGTTCTATGTTGTAATTTTTCAATAACTTTTTCCCTTCCAAATTTTCTTTCTTTTCGCTTTTTTTTTTTTTTTTCTCACATGCTTTTTCAGTTTTACTTGTTTTCATTTTTTCGTCGTTTTAAAATTTTTTATATTTCTTTTTTCTTTTTTTATTCCAAATCTTTTGTCTTTTCTTATTTTTTCACAAATTTCCTTTCATTTCTTATTTGCATTTTTAAATTATTAGACTTTTTTTGCGCACTTTCTTTTGTTTTTATTTATATTTCTTATTAACTTTTATTTTATTTTTTATCTTTGATTTTTTATATCTTTTTCCTATATTTCTTATATTTTTTTTGTTTTTCTTTCTATATTCTGAACTAAAAGTTTTTTCTATTCTGTATTTGAAATTTTTATTCATTTTGTCTTTTCTATTTTTTTATTCGCTAATTTTTTAATATCTTACTTTTTTATTTTTTGCTTTTTTGGTATTTTATTTAATTTTTTTCTTCTATATTAACATTTTATCTTAATTTGTTTTTCCATTTATTTTTATTTATATTTCAAAAAAATTTTGTAAAGTTCAAAATTTTTTAGTTTTTATTTTTTCAATCTTTTTTATTTTTTTATTTTTCTTGCTATTTTTGTCCTACTTTGTAATTTTTTAATAACTTTTTCCCTTCAAAATTTTCCTTCTTTTTGCTTTTTTTCATATGCGTTCATTTTTACTTGTTTTAATTTTTTCGTTATTTTAAAAATTTTTATTTTTCTGTCTTTTATTCCAAATCTTTTGTCTTTTCGTTTTTATTCTTTTCTTTCTTTTTTTTTTTCGCAAATTTCCTTTCATTTCTTATTTGCGTTTTCAAAATCTCATGCTTTTTTTTTTATTTTGCATTAACTTTTCTCTTTTTTAATTTTTTGTCTGACTTTTTATATTGTTTTATTATTGGGTCTTATATGTTTTCCAATTTTTTGTCCTTTTTAAACTAATTTTTCTTCAATTTTTGTCCTTTTTTATTTTCTTACTTTTTATATTTTTTGTTGTATTTTTTTTCTTTTTTTGTGCTTTAATTTTTTTTCTTATTTTATTTTTATTTTTTATTTCTTTCTTTTTTTATAGTTTCATAAGTTTTTATTAAGTTTTGAAA
Source organism: Durio zibethinus (assembly GCF_047325235.1). NCBI lineage: Eukaryota > Viridiplantae > Streptophyta > Magnoliopsida > Malvales > Malvaceae > Durio > Durio zibethinus. Next base: position 116,174 of record NW_028323008.1, on the reverse strand, counting down.
TTTTTTATTTTTCTATCTTTTTTTATTTTATCATTCTCGGTTATTTTTTATTGCATTTTTATAATTTTTCATTAACTTTTTCCCCTTTCAAATTTTTCTTCATTTTTTTTTTGTTCACTTTTTTCTTTGTTTTAAAATTTTCTGTAAATTTTTTCTTTTTGTTTTATTCCATATTTTTGCCTCTTCATTTTTTATTTTTTTTTTCTACTTTTTCTCATTTTTTTTCTCAAATTTTATTTTATATATTTTGTATTTTCATTTTTTGTCTTGCTTTCTCTTAAATCTTTTTGTTTGCACTTTTTTTTTATTTCTTCTTTATAATTTTAAAACCTCAAACTTCTTTTTTTGTGTACATTCTTTTGTTTTTATTTATATTTTTTATTAACTTTTATTTTATTTTTCATCTTTCGTATTTTATATCTTTTTCCTTTATTTGTTATATATATTTTTATAATTTTTCACTAATCCTTTTTTTCTTTTTCTTTTAACTTATTTGTTGATTTACTTTCTTTTTTTTTTCTTTCTATTAAAATTCTCTATTTTTTTCTTGCTTTTTCTTATATCTTTTTGTTCGCACTTTTTTTTTATTTCTTCTTTACAATTTTAAAACCTCAAACTTCTTTTTTTGTGCACTTCCTTTTGTTTTTATTTATATTTTTTATTAACTTTTATTTTATTTTTTTCTTTAAACTAAAAGTTTTTTCTATTTTCTATTTCAAATTTTTATTCATTCTGTCTTTTTATATTTTTTTTATTTTTTTCCATTTTTGGTATTTTATTTAATTTTTTCTTTTATATTACTATTTTTTATTTGTTTTTATAAAATTTAAAATTTTTATTTTTTGAATCTTTTTTATTTTTTCATTTTCATTTTTTTTGTTCTATGTTGTAATTTTTCAATAACTTTTTCCCTTCCAAATTTTCTTTCTTTTCGCTTTTTTTTTTTTTTTTCTCACATGCTTTTTCAGTTTTACTTGTTTTCATTTTTTCGTCGTTTTAAAATTTTTTATATTTCTTTTTTCTTTTTTTATTCCAAATCTTTTGTCTTTTCTTATTTTTTCACAAATTTCCTTTCATTTCTTATTTGCATTTTTAAATTATTAGACTTTTTTTGCGCACTTTCTTTTGTTTTTATTTATATTTCTTATTAACTTTTATTTTATTTTTTATCTTTGATTTTTTATATCTTTTTCCTATATTTCTTATATTTTTTTTGTTTTTCTTTCTATATTCTGAACTAAAAGTTTTTTCTATTCTGTATTTGAAATTTTTATTCATTTTGTCTTTTCTATTTTTTTATTCGCTAATTTTTTAATATCTTACTTTTTTATTTTTTGCTTTTTTGGTATTTTATTTAATTTTTTTCTTCTATATTAACATTTTATCTTAATTTGTTTTTCCATTTATTTTTATTTATATTTCAAAAAAATTTTGTAAAGTTCAAAATTTTTTAGTTTTTATTTTTTCAATCTTTTTTATTTTTTTATTTTTCTTGCTATTTTTGTCCTACTTTGTAATTTTTTAATAACTTTTTCCCTTCAAAATTTTCCTTCTTTTTGCTTTTTTTCATATGCGTTCATTTTTACTTGTTTTAATTTTTTCGTTATTTTAAAAATTTTTATTTTTCTGTCTTTTATTCCAAATCTTTTGTCTTTTCGTTTTTATTCTTTTCTTTCTTTTTTTTTTTCGCAAATTTCCTTTCATTTCTTATTTGCGTTTTCAAAATCTCATGCTTTTTTTTTTATTTTGCATTAACTTTTCTCTTTTTTAATTTTTTGTCTGACTTTTTATATTGTTTTATTATTGGGTCTTATATGTTTTCCAATTTTTTGTCCTTTTTAAACTAATTTTTCTTCAATTTTTGTCCTTTTTTATTTTCTTACTTTTTATATTTTTTGTTCTATTTTTTTTTTCTTTTTTTGTGCTTTAATTTTTTTTCTTATTTTATTTTTATTTTTTATTTCTTTCTTTTTTTATAGTTTCATAAGTTTTTATTAAGTTTTGAAATTTTTTATTTTTCTATCTTTTTTTATTTTATCATTCTCGGTTATTTTTTATTGCATTTTTATAATTTTTCATTAACTTTTTCCCCTTTCAAATTTTTCTTCATTTTTTTTTTGTTCACTTTTTTCTTTGTTTTAAAATTTTCTGTAAATTTTTTCTTTTTGTTTTATTCCATATTTTTGCCTCTTCATTTTTTTTTTTTCTACTTTTTCTCATTTTTTTTCTCAAATTTTATTTTATATATTTTGTATTTTCATTTTTTGTCTTGCTTTTTCTTAAATCTTTTTGTTTGCACTTTTTTTTTATTTCTTCTTTATAATTTTAAAACCTCAAACTTCTTTTTTTGTGTACATTCTTTTGTTTTTATTTATATTTTTTATTAACTTTTATTTTATTTTTCATCTTTCGTATTTTATATCTTTTTCCTTTATTTGTTATATATATTTTTATAATTTTTCACTAATCCTTTTTTTCTTTTTCTTTTAACTTATTTGTTGATTTACTTTCTTTTTTTTTTCTTTCTATTAAAATTCTCTATTTTTTTCTTGCTTTTTCTTATATCTTTTTGTTCGCACTTTTTTTTTATTTCTTCTTTACAATTTTAAAACCTCAAACTTCTTTTTTTGTGCACTTCCTTTTGTTTTTATTTATATTTTTTATTAACTTTTATTTTATTTTTTTTCTTTAAACTAAAAGTTTTTTCTATTTTCTATTTCAAATTTTTATTCATTCTGTCTTTTTATATTTTTTTTATTTTTTTCCATTTTTGGTATTTTATTTAATTTTTTCTTTTATATTACTATTTTTTATTTGTTTTTATAAAATTTAAAATTTTTATTTTTTGAATCTTTTTTATTTTTTCATTTTCATTTTTTTTGTTCTATGTTGTAATTTTTCAATAACTTTTTCCCTTCCAAATTTTCTTTCTTTTCGCTTTTTTTTTTTTTCTCACATGCTTTTTCAGTTTTACTTGTTTTCATTTTTTCGTCGTTTTAAAATTTTTTATATTTCTTTTTTCTTTTTTTATTCCAAATCTTTTGTCTTTTCTTATTTTTTCACAAATTTCCTTTCATTTCTTATTTGCATTTTTAAATTATTAGACTTTTTTTGCGCACTTTCTTTTGTTTTTATTTATATTTCTTATTAACTTTTATTTTATTTTTTATCTTTGATTTTTTATATCTTTTTCCTATATTTCTTATATTTTTTTTGTTTTTCTTTCTATATTCTGAACTAAAAGTTTTTTCTATTCTGTATTTGAAATTTTTATTCATTTTGTCTTTTCTATTTTTTTATTCGCTAATTTTTTAATATCTTACTTTTTTATTTTTTGCTTTTTTGGTATTTTATTTAATTTTTTTCTTCTATATTAACATTTTATCTTAATTTGTTTTTCCATTTATTTTTATTTATATTTCAAAAAAATTTTGTAAAGTTCAAAATTTTTTAGTTTTTATTTTTTCAATCTTTTTTATTTTTTTATTTTTCTTGCTATTTTTGTCCTACTTTGTAATTTTTTAATAACTTTTTCCCTTCAAAATTTTCCTTCTTTTTGCTTTTTTTCATATGCGTTCATTTTTACTTGTTTTAATTTTTTCGTTATTTTAAAAATTTTTATTTTTCTGTCTTTGTTCCAAATCTTTTGTCTTTTCGTTTTTATTCTTTTCTTTCTTTTTTTTTTTCGCAAATTTCCTTTCATTTCTTATTTGCGTTTTCAAAATCTCATGCTTTTTTTTTTATTTTGCATTAACTTTTCTCTTTTTTAATTTTTTGTCTGACTTTTTATATTGTTTTATTATTGGGTCTTATATGTTTTCCAATTTTTTGTCCTTTTTAAACTAATTTTTCTTCAATTTTTGTCCTTTTTTATTTTCTTACTTTTTATATTTTTTGTTCTATTTTTTTTTTCTTTTTTTGTGCTTTAATTTTTTTTCTTATTTTATTTTTATTTTTTATTTCTTTCTTTTTTTATAGTTTCATAAGTTTTTATTAAGTTTTGAAATTTTTTATTTTTCTATCTTTTTTTATTTTATCATTCTCGGTTATTTTTTATTGCATTTTTATAATTTTTCATTAACTTTTTCCCCTTTCAAATTTTTCTTCATTTTTTTTTTGTTCACTTTTTTCTTTGTTTTAAAATTTTCTGTAAATTTTTTCTTTTTGTTTTATTCCATATTTTTGCCTCTTCATTTTTTTTTTTTCTACTTTTTCTCATTTTTTTTCTCAAATTTTATTTTATATATTTTGTATTTTCATTTTTTGTCTTGCTTTTTCTTAAATCTTTTTGTTTGCACTTTTTTTTTATTTCTTCTTTATAATTTTAAAACCTCAAACTTCTTTTTTTGTGTACATTCTTTTGTTTTTATTTATATTTTTTATTAACTTTTATTTTATTTTTCATCTTTCGTATTTTATATCTTTTTCCTTTATTTGTTATATATATTTTTATAATTTTTCACTAATCCTTTTTTTCTTTTTCTTTTAACTTATTTGTTGATTTACTTTCTTTTTTTTTTCTTTCTATTAAAATTCTCTATTTTTTTCTTGCTTTTTCTTATATCTTTTTGTTCGCACTTTTTTTTTATTTCTTCTTTACAATTTTAAAACCTCAAACTTCTTTTTTTGTGCACTTCCTTTTGTTTTTATTTATATTTTTTATTAACTTTTATTTTATTTTTTTTCTTTAAACTAAAAGTTTTTTCTATTTTCTATTTCAAATTTTTATTCATTCTGTCTTTTTATATTTTTTTTATTTTTTTCCATTTTTGGTATTTTATTTAATTTTTTCTTTTATATTACTATTTTTTATTTGTTTTTATAAAATTTAAAATTTTTATTTTTTGAATCTTTTTTATTTTTTCATTTTCATTTTTTTTGTTCTATGTTGTAATTTTTCAATAACTTTTTCCCTTCCAAATTTTCTTTCTTTTCGCTTTTTTTTTTTTTCTCACATGCTTTTTCAGTTTTACTTGTTTTCATTTTTTCGTCGTTTTAAAATTTTTTATATTTCTTTTTTCTTTTTTTATTCCAAATCTTTTGTCTTTTCTTATTTTTTCACAAATTTCCTTTCATTTCTTATTTGCATTTTTAAATTATTAGACTTTTTTTGCGCACTTTCTTTTGTTTTTATTTATATTTCTTATTAACTTTTATTTTATTTTTTATCTTTGATTTTTTATATCTTTTTCCTATATTTCTTATATTTTTTTTGTTTTTCTTTCTATATTCTGAACTAAAAGTTTTTTCTATTCTGTATTTGAAATTTTTATTCATTTTGTCTTTTCTATTTTTTTATTCGCTAATTTTTTAATATCTTACTTTTTTATTTTTTGCTTTTTTGGTATTTTATTTAATTTTTTTCTTCTATATTAACATTTTATCTTAATTTGTTTTTCCATTTATTTTTATTTATATTTCAAAAAAATTTTGTAAAGTTCAAAATTTTTTAGTTTTTATTTTTTCAATCTTTTTTATTTTTTTATTTTTCTTGCTATTTTTGTCCTACTTTGTAATTTTTTAATAACTTTTTCCCTTCAAAATTTTCCTTCTTTTTGCTTTTTTTCATATGCGTTCATTTTTACTTGTTTTAATTTTTTCGTTATTTTAAAAATTTTTATTTTTCTGTCTTTGTTCCAAATCTTTTGTCTTTTCGTTTTTATTCTTTTCTTTCTTTTTTTTTTTCGCAAATTTCCTTTCATTTCTTATTTGCGTTTTCAAAATCTCATGCTTTTTTTTTTATTTTGCATTAACTTTTCTCTTTTTTAATTTTTTGTCTGACTTTTTATATTGTTTTATTATTGGGTCTTATATGTTTTCCAATTTTTTGTCCTTTTTAAACTAATTTTTCTTCAATTTTTGTCCTTTTTTATTTTCTTACTTTTTATATTTTTTGTTCTATTTTTTTTTTCTTTTTTTGTGCTTTAATTTTTTTTCTTATTTTATTTTTATTTTTTATTTCTTTCTTTTTTTATAGTTTCATAAGTTTTTATTAAGTTTTGAAATTTTTTATTTTTCTATCTTTTTTTATTTTATCATTCTCGGTTATTTTTTATTGCATTTTTATAATTTTTCATTAACTTTTTCCCCTTTCAAATTTTTCTTCATTTTTTTTTTGTTCACTTTTTTCTTTGTTTTAAAATTTTCTGTAAATTTTTTCTTTTTGTTTTATTCCATATTTTTGCCTCTTCATTTTTTTTTTTTCTACTTTTTCTCATTTTTTTTCTCAAATTTTATTTTATATATTTTGTATTTTCATTTTTTGTCTTGCTTTTTCTTAAATCTTTTTGTTTGCACTTTTTTTTTATTTCTTCTTTATAATTTTAAAACCTCAAACTTCTTTTTTTGTGTACATTCTTTTGTTTTTATTTATATTTTTTATTAACTTTTATTTTATTTTTCATCTTTCGTATTTTATATCTTTTTCCTTTATTTGTTATATATATTTTTATAATTTTTCACTAATCCTTTTTTTCTTTTTCTTTTAACTTATTTGTTGATTTACTTTCTTTTTTTTTTCTTTCTATTAAAATTCTCTATTTTTTTCTTGCTTTTTCTTATATCTTTTTGTTCGCACTTTTTTTTTATTTCTTCTTTACAATTTTAAAACCTCAAACTTCTTTTTTTGTGCACTTCCTTTTGTTTTTATTTATATTTTTTATTAACTTTTATTTTATTTTTTTTCTTTAAACTAAAAGTTTTTTCTATTTTCTATTTCAAATTTTTATTCATTCTGTCTTTTTATATTTTTTTTATTTTTTTCCATTTTTGGTATTTTATTTAATTTTTTCTTTTATATTACTATTTTTTATTTGTTTTTATAAAATTTAAAATTTTTATTTTTTGAATCTTTTTTATTTTTTCATTTTCATTTTTTTTGTTCTATGTTGTAATTTTTCAATAACTTTTTCCCTTCCAAATTTTCTTTCTTTTCGCTTTTTTTTTTTTTTCTCACATGCTTTTTCAGTTTTACTTGTTTTCATTTTTTCGTCGTTTTAAAATTTTTTATATTTCTTTTTTCTTTTTTTATTCCAAATCTTTTGTCTTTTCTTATTTTTTCACAAATTTCCTTTCATTTCTTATTTGCATTTTTAAATTATTAGACTTTTTTTGCGCACTTTCTTTTGTTTTTATTTATATTTCTTATTAACTTTTATTTTATTTTTTATCTTTGATTTTTTATATCTTTTTCCTATATTTCTTATATTTTTTTTGTTTTTCTTTCTATATTCTGAACTAAAAGTTTTTTCTATTCTGTATTTGAAATTTTTATTCATTTTGTCTTTTCTATTTTTTTATTCGCTAATTTTTTAATATCTTACTTTTTTATTTTTTGCTTTTTTGGTATTTTATTTAATTTTTTTCTTCTATATTAACATTTTATCTTAATTTGTTTTTCCATTTATTTTTATTTATATTTCAAAAAAATTTTGTAAAGTTCAAAATTTTTTAGTTTTTATTTTTTCAATCTTTTTTATTTTTTTATTTTTCTTGCTATTTTTGTCCTACTTTGTAATTTTTTAATAACTTTTTCCCTTCAAAATTTTCCTTCTTTTTGCTTTTTTTCATATGCGTTCATTTTTACTTGTTTTAATTTTTTCGTTATTTTAAAAATTTTTATTTTTCTGTCTTTGTTCCAAATCTTTTGTCTTTTCGTTTTTATTCTTTTCTTTCTTTTTTTTTTTCGCAAATTTCCTTTCATTTCTTATTTGCGTTTTCAAAATCTCATGCTTTTTTTTTTATTTTGCATTAACTTTTCTCTTTTTTAATTTTTTGTCTGACTTTTTATATTGTTTTATTATTGGGTCTTATATGTTTTCCAATTTTTTGTCCTTTTTAAACTAATTTTTCTTCAATTTTTGTCCTTTTTTATTTTCTTACTTTTTATATTTTTTGTTCTATTTTTTTTTTCTTTTTTTGTGCTTTAATTTTTTTTCTTATTTTATTTTTATTTTTTATTTCTTTCTTTTTTTATAGTTTCATAAGTTTTTATTAAGTTTTGAAATTTTTTATTTTTCTATCTTTTTTTATTTTATCATTCTCGGTTATTTTTTATTGCATTTTTATAATTTTTCATTAACTTTTTCCCCTTTCAAATTTTTCTTCATTTTTTTTTTGTTCACTTTTTTCTTTGTTTTAAAATTTTCTGTAAATTTTTTCTTTTTGTTTTATTCCATATTTTTGCCTCTTCATTTTTTTTTTTTCTACTTTTTCTCATTTTTTTTCTCAAATTTTATTTTATATATTTTGTATTTTCATTTTTTGTCTTGCTTTTTCTTAAATCTTTTTGTTTGCACTTTTTTTTTATTTCTTCTTTATAATTTTAAAACCTCAAACTTCTTTTTTTGTGTACATTCTTTTGTTTTTATTTATATTTTTTATTAACTTTTATTTTATTTTTCATCTTTCGTATTTTATATCTTTTTCCTTTATTTGTTATATATATTTTTATAATTTTTCACTAATCCTTTTTTTCTTTTTCTTTTAACTTATTTGTTGATTTACTTTCTTTTTTTTTTCTTTCTATTAAAATTCTCTATTTTTTTCTTGCTTTTTCTTATATCTTTTTGTTCGCACTTTTTTTTTATTTCTTCTTTACAATTTTAAAACCTCAAACTTCTTTTTTTGTGCACTTCCTTTTGTTTTTATTTATATTTTTTATTAACTTTTATTTTATTTTTTTTCTTTAAACTAAAAGTTTTTTCTATTTTCTATTTCAAATTTTTATTCATTCTGTCTTTTTATATTTTTTTTATTTTTTTCCATTTTTGGTATTTTATTTAATTTTTTCTTTTATATTACTATTTTTTATTTGTTTTTATAAAATTTAAAATTTTTATTTTTTGAATCTTTTTTATTTTTTCATTTTCATTTTTTTTGTTCTATGTTGTAATTTTTCAATAACTTTTTCCCTTCCAAATTTTCTTTCTTTTCGCTTTTTTTTTTTTTTCTCACATGCTTTTTCAGTTTTACTTGTTTTCATTTTTTCGTCGTTTTAAAATTTTTTATATTTCTTTTTTCTTTTTTTATTCCAAATCTTTTGTCTTTTCTTATTTTTTCACAAATTTCCTTTCATTTCTTATTTGCATTTTTAAATTATTAGACTTTTTTTGCGCACTTTCTTTTGTTTTTATTTATATTTCTTATTAACTTTTATTTTATTTTTTATCTTTGATTTTTTATATCTTTTTCCTATATTTCTTATATTTTTTTTGTTTTTCTTTCTATATTCTGAACTAAAAGTTTTTTCTATTCTGTATTTGAAATTTTTATTCATTTTGTCTTTTCTATTTTTTTATTCGCTAATTTTTTAATATCTTACTTTTTTATTTTTTGCTTTTTTGGTATTTTATTTAATTTTTTTCTTCTATATTAACATTTTATCTTAATTTGTTTTTCCATTTATTTTTATTTATATTTCAAAAAAATTTTGTAAAGTTCAAAATTTTTTAGTTTTTATTTTTTCAATCTTTTTTATTTTTTTATTTTTCTTGCTATTTTTGTCCTACTTTGTAATTTTTTAATAACTTTTTCCCTTCAAAATTTTCCTTCTTTTTGCTTTTTTTCATATGCGTTCATTTTTACTTGTTTTAATTTTTTCGTTATTTTAAAAATTTTTATTTTTCTGTCTTTTATTCCAAATCTTTTGTCTTTTCGTTTTTATTCTTTTCTTTCTTTTTTTTTTTCGCAAATTTCCTTTCATTTCTTATTTGCGTTTTCAAAATCTCATGCTTTTTTTTTTATTTTGCATTAACTTTTCTCTTTTTTAATTTTTTGTCTGACTTTTTATATTGTTTTATTATTGGGTCTTATATGTTTTCCAATTTTTTGTCCTTTTTAAACTAATTTTTCTTCAATTTTTGTCCTTTTTTATTTTCTTACTTTTTATATTTTTTGTTCTATTTTTTTTTCTTTTTTTGTGCTTTAATTTTTTTTCTTATTTTATTTTTATTTTTTATTTCTTTCTTTTTTTATAGTTTCATAAGTTTTTATTAAGTTTTGAAATTTTTTATTTTTCTATCTTTTTTTATTTTATCATTCTCGGTTATTTTTTATTGCATTTTTATAATTTTTCATTAACTTTTTCCCCTTTCAAATTTTTCTTCATTTTTTTTTTGTTCACTTTTTTCTTTGTTTTAAAATTTTCTGTAAATTTTTTCTTTTTGTTTTATTCCATATTTTTGCCTCTTCATTTTTTTTTTTCTACTTTTTCTCATTTTTTTTCTCAAATTTTATTTTATATATTTTGTATTTTCATTTTTTGTCTTGCTTTTTCTTAAATCTTTTTGTTTGCACTTTTTTTTTATTTCTTCTTTATAATTTTAAAACCTCAAACTTCTTTTTTTGTGTACATTCTTTTGTTTTTATTTATATTTTTTATTAACTTTTATTTTATTTTTCATCTTTCGTATTTTATATCTTTTTCCTTTATTTGTTATATATATTTTTATAATTTTTCACTAATCCTTTTTTTCTTTTTCTTTTAACTTATTTGTTGATTTACTTTCTTTTTTTTTTCTTTCTATTAAAATTCTCTATTTTTTTCTTGCTTTTTCTTATATCTTTTTGTTCGCACTTTTTTTTTATTTCTTCTTTACAATTTTAAAACCTCAAACTTCTTTTTTTGTGCACTTCCTTTTGTTTTTATTTATATTTTTTATTAACTTTTATTTTATTTTTTTTCTTTAAACTAAAAGTTTTTTCTATTTTCTATTTCAAATTTTTATTCATTCTGTCTTTTTATATTTTTTTTATTTTTTTCCATTTTTGGTATTTTATTTAATTTTTTCTTTTATATTACTATTTTTTATTTGTTTTTATAAAATTTAAAATTTTTATTTTTTGAATCTTTTTTATTTTTTCATTTTCATTTTTTTTGTTCTATGTTGTAATTTTTCAATAACTTTTTCCCTTCCAAATTTTCTTTCTTTTCGCTTTTTTTTTTTTTTCTCACATGCTTTTTCAGTTTTACTTGTTTTCATTTTTTCGTCGTTTTAAAATTTTTTATATTTCTTTTTTCTTTTTTTATTCCAAATCTTTTGTCTTTTCTTATTTTTTCACAAATTTCCTTTCATTTCTTATTTGCATTTTTAAATTATTAGACTTTTTTTGCGCACTTTCTTTTGTTTTTATTTATATTTCTTATTAACTTTTATTTTATTTTTTATCTTTGATTTTTTATATCTTTTTCCTATATTTCTTATATTTTTTTTGTTTTTCTTTCTATATTCTGAACTAAAAGTTTTTTCTATTCTGTATTTGAAATTTTTATTCATTTTGTCTTTTCTATTTTTTTATTCGCTAATTTTTTAATATCTTACTTTTTTATTTTTTGCTTTTTTGGTATTTTATTTAATTTTTTTCTTCTATATTAACATTTTATCTTAATTTGTTTTTCCATTTATTTTTATTTATATTTCAAAAAAATTTTGTAAAGTTCAAAATTTTTTAGTTTTTATTTTTTCAATCTTTTTTATTTTTTTATTTTTCTTGCTATTTTTGTCCTACTTTGTAATTTTTTAATAACTTTTTCCCTTCAAAATTTTCCTTCTTTTTGCTTTTTTTCATATGCGTTCATTTTTACTTGTTTTAATTTTTTCGTTATTTTAAAAATTTTTATTTTTCTGTCTTTTATTCCAAATCTTTTGTCTTTTCGTTTTTATTCTTTTCTTTCTTTTTTTTTTTCGCAAATTTCCTTTCATTTCTTATTTGCGTTTTCAAAATCTCATGCTTTTTTTTTTATTTTGCATTAACTTTTCTCTTTTTTAATTTTTTGTCTGACTTTTTATATTGTTTTATTATTGGGTCTTATATGTTTTCCAATTTTTTGTCCTTTTTAAACTAATTTTTCTTCAATTTTTGTCCTTTTTTATTTTCTTACTTTTTATATTTTTTGTTCTATTTTTTTTTTCTTTTTTTGTGCTTTAATTTTTTTTCTTATTTTATTTTTATTTTTTATTTCTTTCTTTTTTTATAGTTTCATAAGTTTTTATTAAGTTTTGAAATTTTTTATTTTTCTATCTTTTTTTATTTTATCATTCTCGGTTATTTTTTATTGCATTTTTATAATTTTTCATTAACTTTTTCCCCTTTCAAATTTTTCTTCATTTTTTTTTTGTTCACTTTTTTCTTTGTTTTAAAATTTTCTGTAAATTTTTTCTTTTTGTTTTATTCCATATTTTTGCCTCTTCATTTTTTTTTTTTCTACTTTTTCTCATTTTTTTTCTCAAATTTTATTTTATATATTTTGTATTTTCATTTTTTGTCTTGCTTTTTCTTAAATCTTTTTGTTTGCACTTTTTATTTATTTCTTCTTTATAATTTTAAAACCTCAAACTTCTTTTTTTGTGTACATTCTTTTGTTTTTATTTATATTTTTTATTAACTTTTATTTTATTTTTCATCTTTCGTATTTTATATCTTTTTCCTTTATTTGTTATATATATTTTTATAATTTTTCACTAATCCTTTTTTTCTTTTCCTTTTAACTTATTTGTTGATTTACTTTGTTTTTTTTTTCTTTCATTTAAAATTCTTTATTTTTTTCTTGCTTTTTCTTATATCTTTTTGTTCGCACTTTTTTTTTATTTCTTCTTTACAATTTTAAAACCTCAAACTTCTTTTTTTGTGCACTTCCTTTTGTTTTTATTTATATTTTTTATTAACTTTTATTTTATTTTTTTTCTTTAAACTAAAAGTTTTTTCTATTTTCTATTTCAAATTTTTATTCATTCTGTCTTTTTATATTTTTTTTATTTTTTTCCATTTTTGGTATTTTATTTAATTTTTTCTTTTATATTACTATTTTTTATTTGTTTTTATAAAATTTAAAATTTTTATTTTTTGAATCTTTTTTATTTTTTCATTTTCATTTTTTTTGTTCTATGTTGTAATTTTTCAATAACTTTTTCCCTTCCAAATTTTCTTTCTTTTCGCTTTTTTTTTTTTTCTCACATGCTTTTTCAGTTTTACTTGTTTTCATTTTTTCGTCGTTTTAAAATTTTTTATATTTCTTTTTTCTTTTTTTATTCCAAATCTTTTGTCTTTTCTTATTTTTTCACAAATTTCCTTTCATTTCTTATTTGCATTTTTAAATTATTAGACTTTTTTTGCGCACTTTCTTTTGTTTTTATTTATATTTCTTATTAACTTTTATTTTATTTTTTATCTTTGATTTTTTATATCTTTTTCCTATATTTCTTATATTTTTTTTGTTTTTCTTTCTATATTCTGAACTAAAAGTTTTTTCTATTCTGTATTTGAAATTTTTATTCATTTTGTCTTTTCTAATTTTTTATTCGCTAATTTTTTAATATCTTACTTTTTTATTTTTTGCTTTTTTGGTATTTTATTTAATTTTTTTCTTCTATATTAACATTTTATCTTAATTTGTTTTTCCATTTATTTTTATTTATATTTCAAAAAAATTTTGTAAAGTTCAAAATTTTTTAGTTTTTATTTTTTCAATCTTTTTTATTTTTTTATTTTTCTTGCTATTTTTGTCCTACTTTGTAATTTTTTAATAACTTTTTCCCTTCAAAATTTTCCTTCTTTTTGCTTTTTTTCATATGCGTTCATTTTTACTTGTTTTAATTTTTTCGTTATTTTAAAAATTTTTATTTTTCTGTCTTTTATTCCAAATCTTTTGTCTTTTCGTTTTTATTCTTTTCTTTCTTTTTTTTTTTCGCAAATTTCCTTTCATTTCTTATTTGCGTTTTTAAATTCTCATGCCTTTTTTTTTATTTTGCATTAACTTTTCTCTTTTTTAATTTTTTGTCTGACTTTTTATATTGTTTTATTATTAGGTCTTATATGTTTTCCAATTTTTTGTCCTTTTTAAACTAATTTTTCTTCAATTTTTGTCCTTTTTTATTTTCTTACTTTTTATATTTTTTGTTCTATTTTTTTTTCTTTTTTTGTGCTTTAATTTTTTTTCTTATTTTATTTTTATTTTTTATTTCTTTCTTTTTTTATAGTTTCATAAGTTTTTATTAAGTTTTGAAATTTTTTATTTTTCTATCTTTTTTTATTTTATCATTCTCGGTTATTTTTTATTGCATTTTTATAATTTTTCATTAACTTTTTCCCCTTTCAAATTTTTCTTCATTTTTTTTTTGTTCACTTTTTTCTTTGTTTTAAAATTTTCTGTAAATTTTTTCTTTTTGTTTTATTCCATATTTTTGCCTCTTCATTTTTTATTTTTTTTTTCTACTTTTTCTCATTTTTTTTCTCAAATTTTATTTTATATATTTTGTATTTTCATTTTTTGTCTTGCTTTTTCTTAAATCTTTTTGTTTGCACTTTTTTTTTTATTTCTTCTTTATAATTTTAAAACCTCAAACTTCTTTTTTTGTGTACATTCTTTTGTTTTTATTTATATTTTTTATTAACTTTTATTTTATTTTTCATCTTTCGTATTTTATATCTTTTTCCTTTATTTGTTATATATATTTTTATAATTTTTCACTAATCCTTTTTTTCTTTTTCTTTTAACTTATTTGTTGATTTACTTTCTTTTTTTTTTCTTTCTATTAAAATTCTCTATTTTTTTCTTGCTTTTTCTTATATCTTTTTGTTCGCACTTTTTTTTTATTTCTTCTTTACAATTTTAAAACCTCAAACTTCTTTTTTTGTGCACTTCCTTTTGTTTTTATTTATATTTTTTATTAACTTTTATTTTATTTTTTTTCTTTAAACTAAAAGTTTTTTCTATTTTCTATTTCAAATTTTTATTCATTCTGTCTTTTTATATTTTTTTTTATTTTTTTCCATTTTTGGTATTTTATTTAATTTTTTCTTTTATATTACTATTTTTTATTTGTTTTTATAAAATTTAAAATTTTTATTTTTTGAATCTTTTTTATTTTTTCATTTTCATTTTTTTTGTTCTATGTTGTAATTTTTCAATAACTTTTTCCCTTCCAAATTTTCTTTCTTTTCGCTTTTTTTTTTTTTCTCACATGCTTTTTCAGTTTTACTTGTTTTCATTTTTTCGTCGTTTTAAAATTTTTTATATTTCTTTTTTCTTTTTTTATTCCAAATCTTTTGTCTTTTCTTATTTTTTCACAAATTTCCTTTCATTTCTTATTTGCATTTTTAAATTATTAGACTTTTTTTGCGCACTTTCTTTTGTTTTTATTTATATTTCTTATTAACTTTTATTTTATTTTTTATCTTTGATTTTTTATATCTTTTTCCTATATTTCTTATATTTTTTTTGTTTTTCTTTCTATATTCTGAACTAAAAGTTTTTTCTATTCTGTATTTGAAATTTTTATTCATTTTGTCTTTTCTATTTTTTTATTCGCTAATTTTTTAATATCTTACTTTTTTATTTTTTGCTTTTTTGGTATTTTATTTAATTTTTTTCTTCTATATTAACATTTTATCTTAATTTGTTTTTCCATTTATTTTTATTTATATTTCAAAAAAATTTTGTAAAGTTCAAAATTTTTTAGTTTTTATTTTTTCAATCTTTTTTATTTTTTTATTTTTCTTGCTATTTTTGTCCTACTTTGTAATTTTTTAATAACTTTTTCCCTTCAAAATTTTCCTTCTTTTTGCTTTTTTTCATATGCGTTCATTTTTACTTGTTTTAATTTTTTCGTTATTTTAAAAATTTTTATTTTTCTGTCTTTTATTCCAAATCTTTTGTCTTTTCGTTTTTATTCTTTTCTTTCTTTTTTTTTTTCGCAAATTTCCTTTCATTTCTTATTTGCGTTTTCAAAATCTCATGCTTTTTTTTTTATTTTGCATTAACTTTTCTCTTTTTTAATTTTTTGTCTGACTTTTTATATTGTTTTATTATTGGGTCTTATATGTTTTCCAATTTTTTGTCCTTTTTAAACTAATTTTTCTTCAATTTTTGTCCTTTTTTATTTTCTTACTTTTTATATTTTTTGTTCTATTTTTTTTTTCTTTTTTTGTGCTTTAATTTTTTTTCTTATTTTATTTTTATTTTTTATTTCTTTCTTTTTTTATAGTTTCATAAGTTTTTATTAAGTTTTGAAATTTTTTATTTTTCTATCTTTTTTTATTTTATCATTCTCGGTTATTTTTTATTGCATTTTTATAATTTTTCATTAACTTTTTCCCCTTTCAAATTTTTCTTCATTTTTTTTTTGTTCACTTTTTTCTTTGTTTTAAAATTTTCTGTAAATTTTTTCTTTTTGTTTTATTCCATATTTTTGCCTCTTCATTTTTTTTTTTTCTACTTTTTCTCATTTTTTTTCTCAAATTTTATTTTATATATTTTGTATTTTCATTTTTTGTCTTGCTTTTTCATAAATCTTTTTGTTTGCACTTTTTTTTTATTTCTTCTTTATAATTTTAAAACCTCAAACTTCTTTTTTTGTGTACATTCTTTTGTTTTTATTTATATTTTTTATTAACTTTTATTTTATTTTTCATCTTTCGTATTTTATATCTTTTTCCTTTATTTGTTATATATATTTTTATAATTTTTCACTAATCCTTTTTTTCTTTTCCTTTTAACTTATTTGTTGATTTACTTTGTTTTTTTTTTCTTTCATTTAAAATTCTTTATTTTTTTCTTGCTTTTTCTTATATCTTTTTGTTCGCACTTTTTTTTTATTTCTTCTTTACAATTTTAAAACCTCAAACTTCTTTTTTTGTGCACTTCCTTTTGTTTTTATTTATATTTTTTATTAACTTTTATTTTATTTTTTTTCTTTAAACTAAAAGTTTTTTCTATTTTCTATTTCAAATTTTTATTCATTCTGTCTTTTTATATTTTTTTTATTTTTTTCCATTTTTGGTATTTTATTTAATTTTTTCTTTTATATTACTATTTTTTATTTGTTTTTATAAAATTTAAAATTTTTATTTTTTGAATCTTTTTTATTTTTTCATTTTCATTTTTTTTGTTCTATGTTGTAATTTTTCAATAACTTTTTCCCTTCCAAATTTTCTTTCTTTTCGCTTTTTTTTTTTTTTTCTCACATGCTTTTTCAGTTTTACTTGTTTTCATTTTTTCGTCGTTTTAAAATTTTTTATATTTCTTTTTTCTTTTTTTATTCCAAATCTTTTGTCTTTTCTTATTTTTTCACAAATTTCCTTTCATTTCTTATTTGCATTTTTAAATTATTAGACTTTTTTTGCGCACTTTCTTTTGTTTTTATTTATATTTCTTATTAACTTTTATTTTATTTTTTATCTTTGATTTTTTATATCTTTTTCCTATATTTCTTATATTTTTTTTGTTTTTCTTTCTATATTCTGAACTAAAAGTTTTTTCTATTCTGTATTTGAAATTTTTATTCATTTTGTCTTTTCTAATTTTTTATTCGCTAATTTTTTAATATCTTACTTTTTTATTTTTTGCTTTTTTGGTATTTTATTTAATTTTTTTCTTCTATATTAACATTTTATCTTAATTTGTTTTTCCATTTATTTTTATTTATATTTCAAAAAAATTTTGTAAAGTTCAAAATTTTTTAGTTTTTATTTTTTCAATCTTTTTTATTTTTTTATTTTTCTTGCTATTTTTGTCCTACTTTGTAATTTTTTAATAACTTTTTCCCTTCAAAATTTTCCTTCTTTTTGCTTTTTTTCATATGCGTTCATTTTTACTTGTTTTAATTTTTTCGTTATTTTAAAAATTTTTATTTTTCTGTCTTTTATTCCAAATCTTTTGTCTTTTCGTTTTTATTCTTTTCTTTCTTTTTTTTTTTCGCAAATTTCCTTTCATTTCTTATTTGCGTTTTTAAATTCTCATGCTTTTTTTTTTTTATTTTGCATTAACTTTTCTCTTTTTTAATTTTTTGTCTGACTTTTTATATTGTTTTATTATTAGGTCTTATATGTTTTCCAATTTTTTGTCCTTTTTAAACTAATTTTTCTTCAATTTTTGTCCTTTTTTATTTTCTTACTTTTTATATTTTTTGTTCTATTTTTTTTTCTTTTTTTGTGCTTTAATTTTTTTTCTTATTTTATTTTTATTTTTTATTTCTTTCTTTTTTTATAGTTTCATAAGTTTTTATTAAGTTTTGAAATTTTTTATTTTTCTATCTTTTTTTATTTTATCATTCTCGGTTATTTTTTATTGCATTTTTATAATTTTTCATTAACTTTTTCCCCTTTCAAATTTTTCTTCATTTTTTTTTTGTTCACTTTTTTCTTTGTTTTAAAATTTTCTGTAAATTTTTTCTTTTTGTTTTATTCCATATTTTTGCCTCTTCATTTTTTTTTTTTTTCTACTTTTTCTCATTTTTTTTCTCAAATTTTATTTTATATATTTTGTATTTTCATTTTTTGTCTTGCTTTTTCTTAAATCTTTTTGTTTGCACTTTTTTTTTATTTCTTCTTTATAATTTTAAAACCTCAAACTTCTTTTTTTGTGTACATTCTTTTGTTTTTATTTATATTTTTTATTAACTTTTATTTTATTTTTCATCTTTCGTATTTTATATCTTTTTCCTTTATTTGTTATATATATTTTTATAATTTTTCACTAATCCTTTTTTTCTTTTTCTTTTAACTTATTTGTTGATTTACTTTCTTTTTTTTTTCTTTCTATTAAAATTCTCTATTTTTTTCTTGCTTTTTCTTATATCTTTTTGTTCGCACTTTTTTTTTATTTCTTCTTTACAATTTTAAAACCTCAAACTTCTTTTTTTGTGCACTTCCTTTTGTTTTTATTTATATTTTTTATTAACTTTTATTTTATTTTTTTTCTTTAAACTAAAAGTTTTTTCTATTTTCTATTTCAAATTTTTATTCATTCTGTCTTTTTATATTTTTTTTATTTTTTTCCATTTTTGGTATTTTATTTAATTTTTTCTTTTATATTACTATTTTTTATTTGTTTTTATAAAATTTAAAATTTTTATTTTTTGAATCTTTTTTATTTTTTCATTTTCATTTTTTTTGTTCTATGTTGTAATTTTTCAATAACTTTTTCCCTTCCAAATTTTCTTTCTTTTCGCTTTTTTTTTTTTTTCTCACATGCTTTTTCAGTTTTACTTGTTTTCATTTTTTCGTCGTTTTAAAATTTTTTATATTTCTTTTTTCTTTTTTTATTCCAAATCTTTTGTCTTTTCTTATTTTTTCACAAATTTCCTTTCATTTCTTATTTGCATTTTTAAATTATTAGACTTTTTTTGCGCACTTTCTTTTGTTTTTATTTATATTTCTTATTAACTTTTATTTTATTTTTTATCTTTGATTTTTTATATCTTTTTCCTATATTTCTTATATTTTTTTTGTTTTTCTTTCTATATTCTGAACTAAAAGTTTTTTCTATTCTGTATTTGAAATTTTTATTCATTTTGTCTTTTCTAATTTTTTATTCGCTAATTTTTTAATATCTTACTTTTTTATTTTTTGCTTTTTTGGTATTTTATTTAATTTTTTTCTTCTATATTAACATTTTATCTTAATTTGTTTTTCCATTTATTTTTATTTATATTTCAAAAAAATTTTGTAAAGTTCAAAATTTTTTAGTTTTTATTTTTTCAATCTTTTTTATTTTTTTATTTTTCTTGCTATTTTTGTCCTACTTTGTAATTTTTTAATAACTTTTTCCCTTCAAAAATTTCCTTCTTTTTGCTTTTTTTCATATGCGTTCATTTTTACTTGTTTTAATTTTTTCGTTATTTTAAAAATTTTTATTTTTCTGTCTTTTATTCCAAATCTTTTGTCTTTTCGTTTTTATTCTTTTCTTTCTTTTTTTTTTTCGCAAATTTCCTTTCATTTCTTATTTGCGTTTTTAAATTCTCATGCTTTTTTTTTTATTTTGCATTAACTTTTCTCTTTTTTAATTTTTTGTCTGACTTTTTATATTGTTTTATTATTAGGTCTTATATGTTTTCCAATTTTTTGTCCTTTTTAAACTAATTTTTCTTCAATTTTTGTCCTTTTTTATTTTCTTACTTTTTATATTTTTTGTTCTATTTTTTTTTCTTTTTTTGTGCTTTAATTTTTTTTCTTATTTTATTTTTATTTTTTATTTCTTTCTTTTTTTATAGTTTCATAAGTTTTTATTAAGTTTTGAAATTTTTTATTTTTCTATCTTTTTTTATTTTATCATTCTCGGTTATTTTTTATTGCATTTTTATAATTTTTCATTAACTTTTTCCCCTTTCAAATTTTTCTTCATTTTTTTTTTGTTCACTTTTTTCTTTGTTTTAAAATTTTCTGTAAATTTTTTCTTTTTGTTTTATTCCATATTTTTGCCTCTTCATTTTTTTTTTTTCTACTTTTTCTCATTTTTTTTCTCAAATTTTATTTTATATATTTTGTATTTTCATTTTTTGTCTTGCTTTTTCTTAAATCTTTTTGTTTGCACTTTTTTTTTTATTTCTTCTTTATAATTTTAAAACCTCAAACTTCTTTTTTTGTGTACATTCTTTTGTTTTTATTTATATTTTTTATTAACTTTTATTTTATTTTTCATCTTTCGTATTTTATATCTTTTTCCTTTATTTGTTATATATATTTTTATAATTTTTCACTAATCCTTTTTTTCTTTTTCTTTTAACTTATTTGTTGATTTACTTTCTTTTTTTTTTCTTTCTATTAAAATTCTCTATTTTTTTCTTGCTTTTTCGTATATCTTTTTGTTCGCACTTTTTTTTTATTTCTTCTTTACAATTTTAAAACCTCAAACTTATTTTTTTGTGCACTTCCTTTTGTTTTTATTTATATTTTTTATTAACTTTTATTTTATTTTTTTTCTTTAAACTAAAAGTTTTTTCTATTTTCTATTTCAAATTTTTATTCATTCTGTCTTTTTATATTTTTTTTATTTTTTTCCATTTTTGGTATTTTATTTAATTTTTTCTTTTATATTACTATTTTTTATTTGTTTTTATAAAATTTAAAATTTTTATTTTTTGAATCTTTTTTATTTTTTCATTTTCATTTTTTTTGTTCTATGTTGTAATTTTTCAATAACTTTTTCCCTTCCAAATTTTCTTTCTTTTCGCTTTTTTTTTTTTTTTCTCACATGCTTTTTCAGTTTTACTTGTTTTCATTTTTTCGTCGTTTTAAAATTTTTTATATTTCTTTTTTCTTTTTTTATTCCAAATCTTTTGTCTTTTCTTATTTTTTCACAAATTTCCTTTCATTTCTTATTTGCATTTTTAAATTATTAGACTTTTTTTGCGCACTTTCTTTTGTTTTTATTTATATTTCTTATTAACTTTTATTTTATTTTTTATCTTTGATTTTTTATATCTTTTTCCTATATTTCTTATATTTTTTTTGTTTTTCTTTCTATATTCTGAACTAAAAGTTTTTTCTATTCTGTATTTGAAATTTTTATTCATTTTGTCTTTTCTATTTTTTTATTCGCTAATTTTTTAATATCTTACTTTTTTATTTTTTGCTTTTTTGGTATTTTATTTAATTTTTTTCTTCTATATTAACATTTTATCTTAATTTGTTTTTCCATTTATTTTTATTTATATTTCAAAAAAATTTTGTAAAGTTCAAAATTTTTTAGTTTTTATTTTTTCAATCTTTTTTATTTTTTTATTTTTCTTGCTATTTTTGTCCTACTTTGTAATTTTTTAATAACTTTTTCCCTTCAAAATTTTCCTTCTTTTTGCTTTTTTTCATATGCGTTCATTTTTACTTGTTTTAATTTTTTCGTTATTTTAAAAATTTTTATTTTTCTGTCTTTTATTCCAAATCTTTTGTCTTTTCGTTTTTATTCTTTTCTTTCTTTTTTTTTTTCGCAAATTTCCTTTCATTTCTTATTTGCGTTTTTAAATTCTCATGCCTTTTTTTTTATTTTGCATTAACTTTTCTCTTTTTTAATTTTTTGTCTGACTTTTTATATTGTTTTATTATTAGGTCTTATATGTTTTCCAATTTTTTGTCCTTTTTAAACTAATTTTTCTTCAATTTTTGTCCTTTTTTATTTTCTTACTTTTTATATTTTTTGTTCTATTTTTTTTTCTTTTTTTGTGCTTTAATTTTTTTTCTTATTTTATTTTTATTTTTTATTTCTTTCTTTTTTTATAGTTTCATAAGTTTTTATTAAGTTTTGAAATTTTTTATTTTTCTATCTTTTTTTATTTTATCATTCTCGGTTATTTTTTATTGCATTTTTATAATTTTTCATTAACTTTTTCCCTTTTCAAATTTTTCTTCATTTTTTTTTTTGTTCACTTTTTTCTTTGTTTTAAAATTTTCTGTAAATTTTTTCTTTTTGTTTTATTCCATATTTTTGCCTCTTCATTTTTTTTTTTTTTCTACTTTTTCTCATTTTTTTTCACAAATTTTATTTTATATATTTTGTATTTTCATTTTTTGTCTTGCTTTTTCATAAATCTTTTTGTTTGCACTTTTTTTTTATTTCTTCTTTATAATTTTAAAACCTCAAACTTCTTTTTTTGTGTACATTCTTTTGTTTTTATTTATATTTTTTATTAACTTTTATTTTATTTTTCATCTTTCGTATTTTATATCTTTTTCCTTTATTTGTTATATATATTTTTATAATTTTTCACTAATCCTTTTTTTCTTTTCCTTTTAACTTATTTGTTGATTTACTTTGTTTTTTTTTTCTTTCATTTAAAATTCTTTATTTTTTTCTTGCTTTTTCTTATATCTTTTTGTTCGCACTTTTTTTTTATTTCTTCTTTACAATTTTAAAACCTCAAACTTCTTTTTTTGTGCACTTCCTTTTGTTTTTATTTATATTTTTTATTAACTTTTATTTTATTTTTTTTCTTTAAACTAAAAGTTTTTTCTATTTTCTATTTCAAATTTTTATTCATTCTGTCTTTTTATATTTTTTTTATTTTTTTCCATTTTTGGTATTTTATTTAATTTTTTCTTTTATATTACTATTTTTTATTTGTTTTTATAAAATTTAAAATTTTTATTTTTTGAATCTTTTTTATTTTTTCATTTTCATTTTTTTTGTTCTATGTTGTAATTTTTCAATAACTTTTTCCCTTCCAAATTTTCTTTCTTTTCGCTTTTTTTTTTTTTCTCACATGCTTTTTCAGTTTTACTTGTTTTCATTTTTTCGTCGTTTTAAAATTTTTTATATTTCTTTTTTCTTTTTTTATTCCAAATCTTTTGTCTTTTCTTATTTTTTCACAAATTTCCTTTCATTTCTTATTTGCATTTTTAAATTATTAGACTTTTTTTGCGCACTTTCTTTTGTTTTTATTTATATTTCTTATTAACTTTTATTTTATTTTTTATCTTTGATTTTTTATATCTTTTTCCTATATTTCTTATATTTTTTTTGTTTTTCTTTCTATATTCTGAACTAAAAGTTTTTTCTATTCTGTATTTGAAATTTTTATTCATTTTGTCTTTTCTATTTTTTTATTCGCTAATTTTTTAATATCTTACTTTTTTATTTTTTGCTTTTTTGGTATTTTATTTAATTTTTTTCTTCTATATTAACATTTTATCTTAATTTGTTTTTCCATTTATTTTTATTTATATTTCAAAAAAATTTTGTAAAGTTCAAAATTTTTTAGTTTTTATTTTTTCAATCTTTTTTATTTTTTTATTTTTCTTGCTATTTTTGTCCTACTTTGTAATTTTTTAATAACTTTTTCCCTTCAAAATTTTCCTTCTTTTTGCTTTTTTTCATATGCGTTCATTTTTACTTGTTTTAATTTTTTCGTTATTTTAAAAATTTTTATTTTTCTGTCTTTTATTCCAAATCTTTTGTCTTTTCGTTTTTATTCTTTTCTTTCTTTTTTTTTTTCGCAAATTTCCTTTCATTTCTTATTTGCGTTTTTAAATTCTCATGCCTTTTTTTTTATTTTGCATTAACTTTTCTCTTTTTTAATTTTTTGTCTGACTTTTTATATTGTTTTATTATTAGGTCTTATATGTTTTCCAATTTTTTGTCCTTTTTAAACTAATTTTTCTTCAATTTTTGTCCTTTTTTATTTTCTTACTTTTTATATTTTTTGTTCTATTTTTTTTTCTTTTTTTGTGCTTTAATTTTTTTTCTTATTTTATTTTTATTTTTTATTTCTTTCTTTTTTTATAGTTTCATAAGTTTTTATTAAGTTTTGAAATTTTTTATTTTTCTATCTTTTTTTATTTTATCATTCTCGGTTATTTTTTATTGCATTTTTATAATTTTTCATTAACTTTTTCCCCTTTCAAATTTTTCTTCATTTTTTTTTTTGTTCACTTTTTTCTTTGTTTTAAAATTTTCTGTAAATTTTTTCTTTTTGTTTTATTCCATATTTTTGCCTCTTCATTTTTTTTTTTTCTACTTTTTCTCATTTTTTTTCTCAAATTTTATTTTATATATTTTGTATTTTCATTTTTTGTCTTGCTTTTTCATAAATCTTTTTGTTTGCACTTTTTTTTTATTTCTTCTTTATAATTTTAAAACCTCAAACTTCTTTTTTTGTGTACATTCTTTTGTTTTTATTTATATTTTTTATTAACTTTTATTTTATTTTTCATCTTTCGTATTTTATATCTTTTTCCTTTATTTGTTATATATATTTTTATAATTTTTCACTAATCCTTTTTTTCTTTTCCTTTTAACTTATTTGTTGATTTACTTTCTTTTTTTTTTCTTTCTATTAAAATTCTCTATTTTTTTCTTGCTTTTTCTTATATCTTTTTGTTCGCACTTTTTTTTTATTTCTTCTTTACAATTTTAAAACCTCAAACTTATTTTTTTGTGCACTTCCTTTTGTTTTTATTTATATTTTTTATTAACTTTTATTTTATTTTTTTTCTTTAAACTAAAAGTTTTTTCTATTTTCTATTTCAAATTTTTATTCATTCTGTCTTTTTATATTTTTTTTATTTTTTTCCATTTTTGGTATTTTATTTAATTTTTTCTTTTATATTACTATTTTTTATTTGTTTTTATAAAATTTAAAATTTTTATTTTTTGAATCTTTTTTATTTTTTCATTTTCATTTTTTTTGTTCTATGTTGTAATTTTTCAATAACTTTTTCCCTTCCAAATTTTCTTTCTTTTCGCTTTTTTTTTTTTTCTCACATGCTTTTTCAGTTTTACTTGTTTTCATTTTTTCGTCGTTTTAAAATTTTTTATATTTCTTTTTTCTTTTTTTATTCCAAATCTTTTGTCTTTTCTTATTTTTTCACAAATTTCCTTTCATTTCTTATTTGCATTTTTAAATTATTAGTCTTTTTTTGCGCACTTTCTTTTGTTTTTATTTATATTTCTTATTAACTTTTATTTTATTTTTTATCTTTGATTTTTTATATCTTTTTCCTATATTTCTTATATTTTTTTTGTTTTTCTTTCTATATTCTGAACTAAAAGTTTTTTCTATTCTGTATTTGAAATTTTTATTCATTTTGTCTTTTCTATTTTTTTATTCGCTAATTTTTTAATATCTTACTTTTTTATTTTTTGCTTTTTTGGTATTTTATTTAATTTTTTTCTTCTATATTAACATTTTATCTTAATTTGTTTTTCCATTTATTTTTATTTATATTTCAAAAAAATTTTGTAAAGTTCAAAATTTTTTAGTTTTTATTTTTTCAATCTTTTTTATTTTTTTATTTTTCTTGCTATTTTTGTCCTACTTTGTAATTTTTTAATAACTTTTTCCCTTCAAAATTTTCCTTCTTTTTGCTTTTTTTCATATGCGTTCATTTTTACTTGTTTTAATTTTTTCGTTATTTTAAAAATTTTTATTTTTCTGTCTTTTATTCCAAATCTTTTGTCTTTTCGTTTTTATTCTTTTCTTTCTTTTTTTTTTTCGCAAATTTCCTTTCATTTCTTATTTGCGTTTTCAAAATCTCATGCTTTTTTTTTTTTATTTTGCATTAACTTTTCTCTTTTTTAATTTTTTGTCTGACTTTTTATATTGTTTTATTATTAGGTCTTATATGTTTTCCAATTTTTTGTCCTTTTTAAACTAATTTTTCTTCAATTTTTGTCCTTTTTTATTTTCTTACTTTTTATATTTTTTGTTCTATTTTTTTTTCTTTTTTTGTGCTTTAATTTTTTTTCTTATTTTATTTTTATTTTTTATTTCTTTCTTTTTTTATAGTTTCATAAGTTTTTATTAAGTTTTGAAATTTTTTATTTTTCTATCTTTTTTTATTTTATCATTCTCGGTTATTTTTTATTGCATTTTTATAATTTTTCATTAACTTTTTCCCCTTTCAAATTTTTCTTCATTTTTTTTTTGTTCACTTTTTTCTTTGTTTTAAAATTTTCTGTAAATTTTTTCTTTTTGTTTTATTCCATATTTTTGCCTCTTCATTTTTTTTTTTTTCTACTTTTTCTCATTTTTTTTCTCAAATTTTATTTTATATATTTTGTATTTTCATTTTTTGTCTTGCTTTTTCTTAAATCTTTTTGTTTGCACTTTTTTTTTATTTCTTCTTTATAATTTTAAAACCTCAAACTTCTTTTTTTGTGTACATTCTTTTGTTTTTATTTATATTTTTTATTAACTTTTATTTTATTTTTCATCTTTCGTATTTTATATCTTTTTCCTTTATTTGTTATATATATTTTTATAATTTTTCACTAATCCTTTTTTTCTTTTTCTTTTAACTTATTTGTTGATTTACTTTCTTTTTTTTTTCTTTCTATTAAAATTCTCTATTTTTTTCTTGCTTTTTCGTATATCTTTTTGTTCGCACTTTTTTTTTATTTCTTCTTTACAATTTTAAAACCTCAAACTTCTTTTTTTGTGCACTTCCTTTTGTTTTTATTTATATTTTTTATTAACTTTTATTTTATTTTTTTTCTTTAAACTAAAAGTTTTTTCTATTTTCTATTTCAAATTTTTATTCATTCTGTCTTTTTATATTTTTTTTATTTTTTTCCATTTTTGGTATTTTATTTAATTTTTTCTTTTATATTACTATTTTTTATTTGTTTTTATAAAATTTAAAATTTTTATTTTTTGAATCTTTTTTATTTTTTCATTTTCATTTTTTTTGTTCTATGTTGTAATTTTTCAATAACTTTTTCCCTTCCAAATTTTCTTTCTTTTCGCTTTTTTTTTTTTTTCTCACATGCTTTTTCAGTTTTACTTGTTTTCATTTTTTCGTCGTTTTAAAATTTTTTATATTTCTTTTTTCTTTTTTTATTCCAAATCTTTTGTCTTTTCTTATTTTTTCACAAATTTCCTTTCATTTCTTATTTGCATTTTTAAATTATTAGACTTTTTTTGCGCACTTTCTTTTGTTTTTATTTATATTTCTTATTAACTTTTATTTTATTTTTTATCTTTGATTTTTTATATCTTTTTCCTATATTTCTTATATTTTTTTTGTTTTTCTTTCTATATTCTGAACTAAAAGTTTTTTCTATTCTGTATTTGAAATTTTTATTCATTTTGTCTTTTCTATTTTTTTATTCGCTAATTTTTTAATATCTTACTTTTTTATTTTTTGCTTTTTTGGTATTTTATTTAATTTTTTTCTTCTATATTAACATTTTATCTTAATTTGTTTTTCCATTTATTTTTATTTATATTTCAAAAAAATTTTGTAAAGTTCAAAATTTTTTAGTTTTTATTTTTTCAATCTTTTTTATTTTTTTATTTTTCTTGCTATTTTTGTCCTACTTTGTAATTTTTTAGTAACTTTTTCCCTTCAAAATTTTCCTTCTTTTTGCTTTTTTTCATATGCGTTCATTTTTACTTGTTTTAATTTTTTCGTTATTTTAAAATTTTTTATTTTTCTGTCTTTTATTCCAAATCTTTTGTCTTTTCGTTTTTATTCTTTTCTTTCTTTTTTTTTTTCGCAAATTTCCTTTCATTTCTTATTTGCGTTTTTAAATTCTCATGCTTTTTTTTTTTATTTTGCATTAACTTTTCTCTTTTTTAATTTTTTGTCTGACTTTTTATATTGTTTTATTATTAGGTCTTATATGTTTTCCAATTTTTTGTCCTTTTTAAACTAATTTTTCTTCAATTTTTGTCCTTTTTTATTTTCTTACTTTTTATATTTTTTGTTCTATTTTTTTTTCTTTTTTTGTGCTTTAATTTTTTTTCTTATTTTATTTTTATTTTTTATTTCTTTCTTTTTTTATAGTTTCATAAGTTTTTATTAAGTTTTGAAATTTTTTATTTTTCTATCTTTTTTTATTTTATCATTCTCGGTTATTTTTTATTGCATTTTTATAATTTTTCATTAACTTTTTCCCCTTTCAAATTTTTCTTCATTTTTTTTTTGTTCACTTTTTTCTTTGTTTTAAAATTTTCTGTAAATTTTTTCTTTTTGTTTTATTCCATATTTTTGCCTCTTCATTTTTTATTTTTTTTTTCTACTTTTTCTCATTTTTTTTCTCAAATTTTATTTTATATATTTTGTATTTTCATTTTTTGTCTTGCTTTTTCTTAAATCTTTTTGTTTGCACTTTTTTTTTATTTCTTCTTTATAATTTTAAAACCTCAAACTTCTTTTTTTGTGTACATTCTTTTGTTTTTATTTATATTTTTTATTAACTTTTATTTTATTTTTCATCTTTCGTATTTTATATCTTTTTCCTTTATTTGTTATATATATTTTTATAATTTTTCACTAATCCTTTTTTTCTTTTTCTTTTAACTTATTTGTTGATTTACTTTCTTTTTTTTTTCTTTCTATTAAAATTCTCTATTTTTTTCTTGCTTTTTCTTATATCTTTTTGTTCGCACTTTTTTTTTATTTCTTCTTTACAATTTTAAAACCTCAAACTTCTTTTTTTGTGCACTTCCTTTTGTTTTTATTTATATTTTTTATTAACTTTTATTTTATTTTTTTTCTTTAAACTAAAAGTTTTTTCTATTTTCTATTTCAAATTTTTATTCATTCTGTCTTTTTATATTTTTTTTATTTTTTTCCATTTTTGGTATTTTATTTAATTTTTTCTTTTATATTACTATTTTTTATTTGTTTTTATAAAATTTAAAATTTTTATTTTTTGAATCTTTTTTATTTTTTCATTTTCATTTTTTTTGTTCTATGTTGTAATTTTTCAATAACTTTTTCCCTTCCAAATTTTCTTTCTTTTCGCTTTTTTTTTTTTTTTCTCACATGCTTTTTCAGTTTTACTTGTTTTCATTTTTTCGTCGTTTTAAAATTTTTTATATTTCTTTTTTCTTTTTTTATTCCAAATCTTTTGTCTTTTCTTATTTTTTCACAAATTTCCTTTCATTTCTTATTTGCATTTTTAAATTATTAGACTTTTTTTGCGCACTTTCTTTTGTTTTTATTTATATTTCTTATTAACTTTTATTTTATTTTTTATCTTTGATTTTTTATATCTTTTTCCTATATTTCTTATATTTTTTTTGTTTTTCTTTCTATATTCTGAACTAAAAGTTTTTTCTATTCTGTATTTGAAATTTTTATTCATTTTGTCTTTTCTATTTTTTTATTCGCTAATTTTTTAATATCTTACTTTTTTATTTTTTGCTTTTTTGGTATTTTATTTAATTTTTTTCTTCTATATTAACATTTTATCTTAATTTGTTTTTCCATTTATTTTTATTTATATTTCAAAAAAATTTTGTAAAGTTCAAAATTTTTTAGTTTTTATTTTTTCAATCTTTTTTATTTTTTTATTTTTCTTGCTATTTTTGTCCTACTTTGTAATTTTTTAATAACTTTTTCCCTTCAAAATTTTCCTTCTTTTTGCTTTTTTTCATATGCGTTCATTTTTACTTGTTTTAATTTTTTCGTTATTTTAAAATTTTTTATTTTTCTGTCTTTTATTCCAAATCTTTTGTCTTTTCGTTTTTATTCTTTTCTTTCTTTTTTTTTTTCGCAAATTTCCTTTCATTTCTTATTTGCGTTTTCAAAATCTCATGCTTTTTTTTTTATTTTGCATTAACTTTTCTCTTTTTTAATTTTTTGTCTGACTTTTTATATTGTTTTATTATTAGGTCTTATATGTTTTCCAATTTTTTGTCCTTTTTAAACTAATTTTTCTTCAATTTTTGTCCTTTTTTATTTTCTTACTTTTTATATTTTTTGTTCTATTTTTTTTTCTTTTTTTGTGCTTTAATTTTTTTTCTTATTTTATTTTTATTTTTTATTTCTTTCTTTTTTTATAGTTTCATAAGTTTTTATTAAGTTTTGAAATTTTTTATTTTTCTATCTTTTTTTATTTTATCATTCTCGGTTATTTTTTATTGCATTTTTATAATTTTTCATTAACTTTTTCCCCTTTCAAATTTTTCTTCATTTTTTTTTTGTTCACTTTTTTCTTTGTTTTAAAATTTTCTGTAAATTTTTTCTTTTTGTTTTATTCCATATTTTTGCCTCTTCATTTTTTATTTTTTTTTTCTACTTTTTCTCATTTTTTTTCTCAAATTTTATTTTATATATTTTGTATTTTCATTTTTTGTCTTGCTTTTTCTTAAATCTTTTTGTTTGCACTTTTTTTTTATTTCTTCTTTATAATTTTAAAACCTCAAACTTCTTTTTTTGTGTACATTCTTTTGTTTTTATTTATATTTTTTATTAACTTTTATTTTATTTTTCATCTTTCGTATTTTATATCTTTTTCCTTTATTTGTTATATATATTTTTATAATTTTTCACTAATCCTTTTTTTCTTTTTCTTTTAACTTATTTGTTGATTTACTTTCTTTTTTTTTTCTTTCTATTAAAATTCTCTATTTTTTTCTTGCTTTTTCTTATATCTTTTTGTTCGCACTTTTTTTTTATTTCTTCTTTACAATTTTAAAACCTCAAACTTCTTTTTTTGTGCACTTCCTTTTGTTTTTATTTATATTTTTTATTAACTTTTATTTTATTTTTTTTCTTTAAACTAAAAGTTTTTTCTATTTTCTATTTCAAATTTTTATTCATTCTGTCTTTTTATATTTTTTTTATTTTTTTCCATTTTTGGTATTTTATTTAATTTTTTCTTTTATATTACTATTTTTTATTTGTTTTTATAAAATTTAAAATTTTTATTTTTTGAATCTTTTTTATTTTTTCATTTTCATTTTTTTTGTTCTATGTTGTAATTTTTCAATAACTTTTTCCCTTCCAAATTTTCTTTCTTTTCGCTTTTTTTTTTTTTTCTCACATGCTTTTTCAGTTTTACTTGTTTTCATTTTTTCGTCGTTTTAAAATTTTTTATATTTCTTTTTTCTTTTTTTATTCCAAATCTTTTGTCTTTTCTTATTTTTTCACAAATTTCCTTTCATTTCTTATTTGCATTTTTAAATTATTAGACTTTTTTTGCGCACTTTCTTTTGTTTTTATTTATATTTCTTATTAACTTTTATTTTATTTTTTATCTTTGATTTTTTATATCTTTTTCCTATATTTCTTATATTTTTTTTGTTTTTCTTTCTATATTCTGAACTAAAAGTTTTTTCTATTCTGTATTTGAAATTTTTATTCATTTTGTCTTTTCTATTTTTTTATTCGCTAATTTTTTAATATCTTACTTTTTTATTTTTTGCTTTTTTGGTATTTTATTTAATTTTTTTCTTCTATATTAACATTTTATCTTAATTTGTTTTTCCATTTATTTTTATTTATATTTCAAAAAAATTTTGTAAAGTTCAAAATTTTTTAGTTTTTATTTTTTCAATCTTTTTTATTTTTTTATTTTTCTTGCTATTTTTGTCCTACTTTGTAATTTTTTAATAACTTTTTCCCTTCAAAATTTTCCTTCTTTTTGCTTTTTTTCATATGCGTTCATTTTTACTTGTTTTAATTTTTTCGTTATTTTAAAAATTTTTATTTTTCTGTCTTTTATTCCAAATCTTTTGTCTTTTCGTTTTTATTCTTTTCTTTCTTTTTTTTTTTCGCAAATTTCCTTTCATTTCTTATTTGCGTTTTCAAAATCTCATGCTTTTTTTTTTATTTTGCATTAACTTTTCTCTTTTTTAATTTTTTGTCTGACTTTTTATATTGTTTTATTATTAGGTCTTATATGTTTTCCAATTTTTTGTCCTTTTTAAACTAATTTTTCTTCAATTTTTGTCCTTTTTTATTTTCTTACTTTTTATATTTTTTGTTCTATTTTTTTTTCTTTTTTTGTGCTTTAATTTTTTTTCTTATTTTATTTTTATTTTTTATTTCTTTCTTTTTTTATAGTTTCATAAGTTTTTATTAAGTTTTGAAATTTTTTATTTTTCTATCTTTTTTTATTTTATCATTCTCGGTTATTTTTTATTGCATTTTTATAATTTTTCATTAACTTTTTCCCCTTTCAAATTTTTCTTCATTTTTTTTTTGTTCACTTTTTTCTTTGTTTTAAAATTTTCTGTAAATTTTTTCTTTTTGTTTTATTCCATATTTTTGCCTCTTCATTTTTTTTTTTTTTCTACTTTTTCTCATTTTTTTTCTCAAATTTTATTTTATATATTTTGTATTTTCATTTTTTGTCTTGCTTTTTCTTAAATCTTTTTGTTTGCACTTTTTTTTTATTTCTTCTTTATAATTTTAAAACCTCAAACTTCTTTTTTTGTGTACATTCTTTTGTTTTTATTTATATTTTTTATTAACTTTTATTTTATTTTTCATCTTTCGTATTTTATATCTTTTTCCTTTATTTGTTATATATATTTTTATAATTTTTCACTAATCCTTTTTTTCTTTTTCTTTTAACTTATTTGTTGATTTACTTTCTTTTTTTTTTTCTTTCTATTAAAATTCTCTATTTTTTTCTTGCTTTTTCTTATATCTTTTTGTTCGCACTTTTTTTTTATTTCTTCTTTACAATTTTAAAACCTCAAACTTCCTTTTTTGTGCACTTCCTTTTGTTTTTATTTATATTTTTTATTAACTTTTATTTTATTTTTTTTCTTTAAACTAAAAGTTTTTTCTATTTTCTATTTCAAATTTTTATTCATTCTGTCTTTTTATATTTTTTTTATTTTTTTCCATTTTTGGTATTTTATTTAATTTTTTCTTTTATATTACTATTTTTTATTTGTTTTTATAAAATTTAAAATTTTTATTTTTTGAATCTTTTTTATTTTTTCATTTTCATTTTTTTTGTTCTATGTTGTAATTTTTCAATAACTTTTTCCCTTCCAAATTTTCTTTCTTTTCGCTTTTTTTTTTTTTTCTCACATGCTTTTTCAGTTTTACTTGTTTTCATTTTTTCGTCGTTTTAAAATTTTTTATATTTCTTTTTTCTTTTTTTATTCCAAATCTTTTGTCTTTTCTTATTTTTTCACAAATTTCCTTTCATTTCTTATTTGCATTTTTAAATTATTAGACTTTTTTTGCGCACTTTCTTTTGTTTTTATTTATATTTCTTATTAACTTTTATTTTATTTTTTATCTTTGATTTTTTATATCTTTTTCCTATATTTCTTATATTTTTTTTGTTTTTCTTTCTATATTCTGAACTAAAAGTTTTTTCTATTCTGTATTTGAAATTTTTATTCATTTTGTCTTTTCTATTTTTTTATTCGCTAATTTTTTAATATCTTACTTTTTTATTTTTTGCTTTTTTGGTATTTTATTTAATTTTTTTCTTCTATATTAACATTTTATCTTAATTTGTTTTTCCATTTATTTTTATTTATATTTCAAAAAAATTTTGTAAAGTTCAAAATTTTTTAGTTTTTATTTTTTCAATCTTTTTTATTTTTTTATTTTTCTTGCTATTTTTGTCCTACTTTGTAATTTTTTAATAACTTTTTCCCTTCAAAATTTTCCTTCTTTTTGCTTTTTTTCATATGCGTTCATTTTTACTTGTTTTAATTTTTTCGTTATTTTAAAAATTTTTATTTTTCTGTCTTTTATTCCAAATCTTTTGTCTTTTCGTTTTTATTCTTTTCTTTCTTTTTTTTTTTCGCAAATTTCCTTTCATTTCTTATTTGCGTTTTTAAATTCTCATGCCTTTTTTTTTATTTTGCATTAACTTTTCTCTTTTTTAATTTTTTGTCTGACTTTTTATATTGTTTTATTATTAGGTCTTATATGTTTTCCAATTTTTTGTCCTTTTTAAACTAATTTTTCTTCAATTTTTGTCCTTTTTTATTTTCTTACTTTTTATATTTTTTGTTCTATTTTTTTTTCTTTTTTTGTGCTTTAATTTTTTTTCTTATTTTATTTTTATTTTTTATTTCTTTCTTTTTTTATAGTTTCATAAGTTTTTATTAAGTTTTGAAATTTTTTATTTTTCTATCTTTTTTTATTTTATCATTCTCGGTTATTTTTTATTGCATTTTTATAATTTTTCATTAACTTTTTCCCCTTTCAAATTTTTCTTCATTTTTTTTTGTTCACTTTTTTCTTTGTTTTAAAATTTTCTGTAAATTTTTTCTTTTTGTTTTATTCCATATTTTTGCCTCTTCATTTTTTTTTTTTCTACTTTTTCTCATTTTTTTTCTCAAATTTTATTTTATATATTTTGTATTTTCATTTTTTGTCTTGCTTTTTCATAAATCTTTTTGTTTGCACTTTTTTTTTATTTCTTCTTTATAATTTTAAAACCTCAAACTTCTTTTTTTGTGTACATTCTTTTGTTTTTATTTATATTTTTTATTAACTTTTATTTTATTTTTCATCTTTCGTATTTTATATCTTTTTCCTTTATTTGTTATATATATTTTTATAATTTTTCACTAATCCTTTTTTTCTTTTCCTTTTAACTTATTTGTTGATTTACTTTCTTTTTTTTTTCTTTCTATTAAAATTCTCTATTTTTTTCTTGCTTTTTCTTATATCTTTTTGTTCGCACTTTTTTTTTATTTCTTCTTTACAATTTTAAAACCTCAAACTTCTTTTTTTGTGCACTTCCTTTTGTTTTTATTTATATTTTTTATTAACTTTTATTTTATTTTTTTTCTTTAAACTAAAAGTTTTTTCTATTTTCTATTTCAAATTTTTATTCATTCTGTCTTTTTATATTTTTTTTATTTTTTTCCATTTTTGGTATTTTATTTAATTTTTTCTTTTATATTACTATTTTTTATTTGTTTTTATAAAATTTAAAATTTTTATTTTTTGAATCTTTTTTATTTTTTCATTTTCATTTTTTTTGTTCTATGTTGTAATTTTTCAATAACTTTTTCCCTTCCAAATTTTCTTTCTTTTCGCTTTTTTTTTTTTTTTTCTCACATGCTTTTTCAGTTTTACTTGTTTTCATTTTTTCGTCGTTTTAAAATTTTTTATATTTCTTTTTTCTTTTTTTATTCCAAATCTTTTGTCTTTTCTTATTTTTTCACAAATTTCCTTTCATTTCTTATTTGCATTTTTAAATTATTAGACTTTTTTTGCGCACTTTCTTTTGTTTTTATTTATATTTCTTATTAACTTTTATTTTATTTTTTATCTTTGATTTTTTATATCTTTTTCCTATATTTCTTATATTTTTTTTGTTTTTCTTTCTATATTCTGAACTAAAAGTTTTTTCTATTCTGTATTTGAAATTTTTATTCATTTTGTCTTTTCTATTTTTTTATTCGCTAATTTTTTAATATCTTACTTTTTTATTTTTTGCTTTTTTGGTATTTTATTTAATTTTTTTCTTCTATATTAACATTTTATCTTAATTTGTTTTTCCATTTATTTTTATTTATATTTCAAAAAAATTTTGTAAAGTTCAAAATTTTTTAGTTTTTATTTTTTCAATCTTTTTTATTTTTTTATTTTTCTTGCTATTTTTGTCCTACTTTGTAATTTTTTAATAACTTTTTCCCTTCAAAATTTTCCTTCTTTTTGCTTTTTTTCATATGCGTTCATTTTTACTTGTTTTAATTTTTTCGTTATTTTAAAAATTTTTATTTTTCTGTCTTTTATTCCAAATCTTTTGTCTTTTCGTTTTTATTCTTTTCTTTCTTTTTTTTTTTTCGCAAATTTCCTTTCATTTCTTATTTGCGTTTTTAAATTCTCATGCCTTTTTTTTTATTTTGCATTAACTTTTCTCTTTTTTAATTTTTTGTCTGACTTTTTATATTGTTTTATTATTAGGTCTTATATGTTTTCCAATTTTTTGTCCTTTTTAAACTAATTTTTCTTCAATTTTTGTCCTTTTTTATTTTCTTACTTTTTATATTTTTTGTTCTATTTTTTTTTCTTTTTTTGTGCTTTAATTTTTTTTCTTATTTTATTTTTATTTTTTATTTCTTTCTTTTTTTATAGTTTCATAAGTTTTTATTAAGTTTTGAAATTTTTTATTTTTCTATCTTTTTTTATTTTATCATTCTCGGTTATTTTTTATTGCATTTTTATAATTTTTCATTAACTTTTTCCCCTTTCAAATTTTTCTTCATTTTTTTTTTTGTTCACTTTTTTCTTTGTTTTAAAATTTTCTGTAAATTTTTTCTTTTTGTTTTATTCCATATTTTTGCCTCTTCATTTTTTTTTTTTTTCTACTTTTTCTCATTTTTTTTCTCAAATTTTATTTTATATATTTTGTATTTTCATTTTTTGTCTTGCTTTTTCATAAATCTTTTTGTTTGCACTTTTTTTTTATTTCTTCTTTATAATTTTAAAACCTCAAACTTCTTTTTTTGTGTACATTCTTTTGTTTTTATTTATATTTTTTATTAACTTTTATTTTATTTTTCATCTTTCGTATTTTATATCTTTTTCCTTTATTTGTTATATATATTTTTATAATTTTTCACTAATCCTTTTTTTCTTTTCCTTTTAACTTATTTGTTGATTTACTTTGTTTTTTTTTTCTTTCTATTAAAATTCTTTATTTTTTTCTTGCTTTTTCTTATATCTTTTTGTTCGCACTTTTTTTTTATTTCTTCTTTACAATTTTAAAACCTCAAACTTCTTTTTTTGTGCACTTCCTTTTGTTTTTATTTATATTTTTTATTAACTTTTATTTTATTTTTTTTCTTTAAACTAAAAGTTTTTTCTATTTTCTATTTCAAATTTTTATTCATTCTGTCTTTTTATATTTTTTTTATTTTTTTCCATTTTTGGTATTTTATTTAATTTTTTCTTTTATATTACTATTTTTTATTTGTTTTTATAAAATTTAAAATTTTTATTTTTTGAATCTTTTTTATTTTTTCATTTTCATTTTTTTTGTTCTATGTTGTAATTTTTCAATAACTTTTTCCCTTCCAAATTTTCTTTCTTTTCGCTTTTTTTTTTTTTTTTCTCACATGCTTTTTCAGTTTTACTTGTTTTCATTTTTTCGTCGTTTTAAAATTT
Source organism: Durio zibethinus (assembly GCF_047325235.1). NCBI lineage: Eukaryota > Viridiplantae > Streptophyta > Magnoliopsida > Malvales > Malvaceae > Durio > Durio zibethinus. The sequence continues at coordinate 79,130 of NW_028323008.1, read as the reverse complement.
TTTATATTTCTTTTTTCTTTTTTTATTCCAAATCTTTTGTCTTTTCTTATTTTTTCACAAATTTCCTTTCATTTCTTATTTGCATTTTTAAATTATTAGACTTTTTTTGCGCACTTTCTTTTGTTTTTATTTATATTTCTTATTAACTTTTATTTTATTTTTTATCTTTGATTTTTTATATCTTTTTCCTATATTTCTTATATTTTTTTTGTTTTTCTTTCTATATTCTGAACTAAAAGTTTTTTCTATTCTGTATTTGAAATTTTTATTCATTTTGTCTTTTCTATTTTTTTATTCGCTAATTTTTTAATATCTTACTTTTTTATTTTTTGCTTTTTTGGTATTTTATTTAATTTTTTTCTTCTATATTAACATTTTATCTTAATTTGTTTTTCCATTTATTTTTATTTATATTTCAAAAAAATTTTGTAAAGTTCAAAATTTTTTAGTTTTTATTTTTTCAATCTTTTTTATTTTTTTATTTTTCTTGCTATTTTTGTCCTACTTTGTAATTTTTTAATAACTTTTTCCCTTCAAAATTTTCCTTCTTTTTGCTTTTTTTCATATGCGTTCATTTTTACTTGTTTTAATTTTTTCGTTATTTTAAAAATTTTTATTTTTCTGTCTTTTATTCCAAATCTTTTGTCTTTTCGTTTTTATTCTTTTCTTTCTTTTTTTTTTTTCGCAAATTTCCTTTCATTTCTTATTTGCGTTTTTAAATTCTCATGCCTTTTTTTTTATTTTGCATTAACTTTTCTCTTTTTTAATTTTTTGTCTGACTTTTTATATTGTTTTATTATTAGGTCTTATATGTTTTCCAATTTTTTGTCCTTTTTAAACTAATTTTTCTTCAATTTTTGTCCTTTTTTATTTTCTTACTTTTTATATTTTTTGTTCTATTTTTTTTTCTTTTTTTGTGCTTTAATTTTTTTTCTTATTTTATTTTTATTTTTTATTTCTTTCTTTTTTTATAGTTTCATAAGTTTTTATTAAGTTTTGAAATTTTTTATTTTTCTATCTTTTTTTATTTTATCATTCTCGGTTATTTTTTATTGCATTTTTATAATTTTTCATTAACTTTTTCCCCTTTCAAATTTTTCTTCATTTTTTTTTTTGTTCACTTTTTTCTTTGTTTTAAAATTTTCTGTAAATTTTTTCTTTTTGTTTTATTCCATATTTTTGCCTCTTCATTTTTTTTTTTTTTCTACTTTTTCTCATTTTTTTTCTCAAATTTTATTTTATATATTTTGTATTTTCATTTTTTGTCTTGCTTTTTCATAAATCTTTTTGTTTGCACTTTTTTTTTATTTCTTCTTTATAATTTTAAAACCTCAAACTTCTTTTTTTGTGTACATTCTTTTGTTTTTATTTATATTTTTTATTAACTTTTATTTTATTTTTCATCTTTCGTATTTTATATCTTTTTCCTTTATTTGTTATATATATTTTTATAATTTTTCACTAATCCTTTTTTTCTTTTCCTTTTAACTTATTTGTTGATTTACTTTGTTTTTTTTTTCTTTCTATTAAAATTCTTTATTTTTTTCTTGCTTTTTCTTATATCTTTTTGTTCGCACTTTTTTTTTATTTCTTCTTTACAATTTTAAAACCTCAAACTTCTTTTTTTGTGCACTTCCTTTTGTTTTTATTTATATTTTTTATTAACTTTTATTTTATTTTTTTTCTTTAAACTAAAAGTTTTTTCTATTTTCTATTTCAAATTTTTATTCATTCTGTCTTTTTATATTTTTTTTATTTTTTTCCATTTTTGGTATTTTATTTAATTTTTTCTTTTATATTACTATTTTTTATTTGTTTTTATAAAATTTAAAATTTTTATTTTTTGAATCTTTTTTATTTTTTCATTTTCATTTTTTTTGTTCTATGTTGTAATTTTTCAATAACTTTTTCCCTTCCAAATTTTCTTTCTTTTCGCTTTTTTTTTTTTTTTTCTCACATGCTTTTTCAGTTTTACTTGTTTTCATTTTTTCGTCGTTTTAAAATTTTTTATATTTCTTTTTTCTTTTTTTATTCCAAATCTTTTGTCTTTTCTTATTTTTTCACAAATTTCCTTTCATTTCTTATTTGCATTTTTAAATTATTAGACTTTTTTTGCGCACTTTCTTTTGTTTTTATTTATATTTCTTATTAACTTTTATTTTATTTTTTATCTTTGATTTTTTATATCTTTTTCCTATATTTCTTATATTTTTTTTGTTTTTCTTTCTATATTCTGAACTAAAAGTTTTTTCTATTCTGTATTTGAAATTTTTATTCATTTTGTCTTTTCTATTTTTTTATTCGCTAATTTTTTAATATCTTACTTTTTTATTTTTTGCTTTTTTGGTATTTTATTTAATTTTTTTCTTCTATATTAACATTTTATCTTAATTTGTTTTTCCATTTATTTTTATTTATATTTCAAAAAAATTTTGTAAAGTTCAAAATTTTTTAGTTTTTATTTTTTCAATCTTTTTTATTTTTTTATTTTTCTTGCTATTTTTGTCCTACTTTGTAATTTTTTAATAACTTTTTCCCTTCAAAATTTTCCTTCTTTTTGCTTTTTTTCATATGCGTTCATTTTTACTTGTTTTAATTTTTTCGTTATTTTAAAAATTTTTATTTTTCTGTCTTTTATTCCAAATCTTTTGTCTTTTCGTTTTTATTCTTTTCTTTCTTTTTTTTTTTCGCAAATTTCCTTTCATTTCTTATTTGCGTTTTTAAATTCTCATGCCTTTTTTTTTATTTTGCATTAACTTTTCTCTTTTTTAATTTTTTGTCTGACTTTTTATATTGTTTTATTATTAGGTCTTATATGTTTTCCAATTTTTTGTCCTTTTTAAACTAATTTTTCTTCAATTTTTGTCCTTTTTTATTTTCTTACTTTTTATATTTTTTGTTCTATTTTTTTTTCTTTTTTTGTGCTTTAATTTTTTTTCTTATTTTATTTTTATTTTTTATTTCTTTCTTTTTTTATAGTTTCATAAGTTTTTATTAAGTTTTGAAATTTTTTATTTTTCTATCTTTTTTTATTTTATCATTCTCGGTTATTTTTTATTGCATTTTTATAATTTTTCATTAACTTTTTCCCCTTTCAAATTTTTCTTCATTTTTTTTTTGTTCACTTTTTTCTTTGTTTTAAAATTTTCTGTAAATTTTTTCTTTTTGTTTTATTCCATATTTTTGCCTCTTCATTTTTTATTTTTTTTTTCTACTTTTTCTCATTTTTTTTCTCAAATTTTATTTTATATATTTTGTATTTTCATTTTTTGTCTTGCTTTTTCTTAAATCTTTTTGTTTGCACTTTTTTTTTATTTCTTCTTTATAATTTTAAAACCTCAAACTTCTTTTTTTGTGTACATTCTTTTGTTTTTATTTATATTTTTTATTAACTTTTATTTTATTTTTCATCTTTCGTATTTTATATCTTTTTCCTTTATTTGTTATATATATTTTTATAATTTTTCACTAATCCTTTTTTTCTTTTCCTTTTAACTTATTTGTTGATTTACTTTCTTTTTTTTTTCTTTCTATTAAAATTCTCTATTTTTTTCTTGCTTTTTCTTATATCTTTTTGTTCGCACTTTTTTTTTATTTCTTCTTTACAATTTTAAAACCTCAAACTTCTTTTTTTGTGCACTTCCTTTTGTTTTTATTTATATTTTTTATTAACTTTTATTTTATTTTTTTTCTTTAAACTAAAAGTTTTTTCTATTTTCTATTTCAAATTTTTATTCATTCTGTCTTTTTATATTTTTTTTATTTTTTTCCATTTTTGGTATTTTATTTAATTTTTTCTTTTATATTACTATTTTTTATTTGTTTTTATAAAATTTAAAATTTTTATTTTTTGAATCTTTTTTATTTTTTCATTTTCATTTTTTTTGTTCTATGTTGTAATTTTTCAATAACTTTTTCCCTTCCAAATTTTCTTTCTTTTCGCTTTTTTTTTTTTTTTTTCTCACATGCTTTTTCAGTTTTACTTGTTTTCATTTTTTCGTCGTTTTAAAATTTTTTATATTTCTTTTTTCTTTTTTTATTCCAAATCTTTTGTCTTTTCTTATTTTTTCACAAATTTCCTTTCATTTCTTATTTGCATTTTTAAATTATTAGACTTTTTTTGCGCACTTTCTTTTGTTTTTATTTATATTTCTTATTAACTTTTATTTTATTTTTTATCTTTGATTTTTTATATCTTTTTCCTATATTTCTTATTTTTTTTTGTTTTTCTTTCTATATTCTGAACTAAAAGTTTTTTCTATTCTGTATTTGAAATTTTTATTCATTTTGTCTTTTCTATTTTTTTATTCGCTAATTTTTTAATATCTTACTTTTTTATTTTTTGCTTTTTTGGTATTTTATTTAATTTTTTTCTTCTATATTAACATTTTATCTTAATTTGTTTTTCCATTTATTTTTATTTATATTTCAAAAAAATTTTGTAAAGTTCAAAATTTTTTAGTTTTTATTTTTTCAATCTTTTTTATTTTTTTATTTTTCTTGCTATTTTTGTCCTACTTTGTAATTTTTTAATAACTTTTTCCCTTCAAAATTTTCCTTCTTTTTGCTTTTTTTCATATGCGTTCATTTTTACTTGTTTTAATTTTTTCGTTATTTTAAAAATTTTTATTTTTCTGTCTTTTATTCCAAATCTTTTGTCTTTTCGTTTTTATTCTTTTCTTTCTTTTTTTTTTTCGCAAATTTCCTTTCATTTCTTATTTGCGTTTTTAAATTCTCATGCCTTTTTTTTTATTTTGCATTAACTTTTCTCTTTTTTAATTTTTTGTCTGACTTTTTATATTGTTTTATTATTAGGTCTTATATGTTTTCCAATTTTTTGTCCTTTTTAAACTAATTTTTCTTCAATTTTTGTCCTTTTTTATTTTCTTACTTTTTATATTTTTTGTTCTATTTTTTTTTCTTTTTTTGTGCTTTAATTTTTTTTCTTATTTTATTTTTATTTTTTATTTCTTTCTTTTTTTATAGTTTCATAAGTTTTTATTAAGTTTTGAAATTTTTTATTTTTCTATCTTTTTTTATTTTATCATTCTCGGTTATTTTTTATTGCATTTTTATAATTTTTCATTAACTTTTTCCCCTTTCAAATTTTTCTTCATTTTTTTTTTGTTCACTTTTTTCTTTGTTTTAAAATTTTCTGTAAATTTTTTCTTTTTGTTTTATTCCATATTTTTGCCTCTTCATTTTTTATTTTTTTTTTCTACTTTTTCTCATTTTTTTTCTCAAATTTTATTTTATATATTTTGTATTTTCATTTTTTGTCTTGCTTTTTCTTAAATCTTTTTGTTTGCACTTTTTTTTTATTTCTTCTTTATAATTTTAAAACCTCAAACTTCTTTTTTTGTGTACATTCTTTTGTTTTTATTTATATTTTTTATTAACTTTTATTTTATTTTTCATCTTTCGTATTTTATATCTTTTTCCTTTATTTGTTATATATATTTTTATAATTTTTCACTAATCCTTTTTTTCTTTTCCTTTTAACTTATTTGTTGATTTACTTTCTTTTTTTTTTCTTTCTATTAAAATTCTCTATTTTTTTCTTGCTTTTTCTTATATCTTTTTGTTCGCACTTTTTTTTTATTTCTTCTTTACAATTTTAAAACCTCAAACTTCTTTTTTTGTGCACTTCCTTTTGTTTTTATTTATATTTTTTATTAACTTTTATTTTATTTTTTTTCTTTAAACTAAAAGTTTTTTCTATTTTCTATTTCAAATTTTTATTCATTCTGTCTTTTTATATTTTTTTTATTTTTTTCCATTTTTGGTATTTTATTTAATTTTTTCTTTTATATTACTATTTTTTATTTGTTTTTATAAAATTTAAAATTTTTATTTTTTGAATCTTTTTTATTTTTTCATTTTCATTTTTTTTGTTCTATGTTGTAATTTTTCAATAACTTTTTCCCTTCCAAATTTTCTTTCTTTTCGCTTTTTTTTTTTTTTTTCTCACATGCTTTTTCAGTTTTACTTGTTTTCATTTTTTCGTCGTTTTAAAATTTTTTATATTTCTTTTTTCTTTTTTTATTCCAAATCTTTTGTCTTTTCTTATTTTTTCACAAATTTCCTTTCATTTCTTATTTGCATTTTTAAATTATTAGACTTTTTTTGCGCACTTTCTTTTGTTTTTATTTATATTTCTTATTAACTTTTATTTTATTTTTTATCTTTGATTTTTTATATCTTTTTCCTATATTTCTTATATTTTTTTTGTTTTTCTTTCTATATTCTGAACTAAAAGTTTTTTCTATTCTGTATTTGAAATTTTTATTCATTTTGTCTTTTCTATTTTTTTATTCGCTAATTTTTTAATATCTTACTTTTTTATTTTTTGCTTTTTTGGTATTTTATTTAATTTTTTTCTTCTATATTAACATTTTATCTTAATTTGTTTTTCCATTTATTTTTATTTATATTTCAAAAAAATTTTGTAAAGTTCAAAATTTTTTAGTTTTTATTTTTTCAATCTTTTTTATTTTTTTATTTTTCTTGCTATTTTTGTCCTACTTTGTAATTTTTTAATAACTTTTTCCCTTCAAAATTTTCCTTCTTTTTGCTTTTTTTCATATGCGTTCATTTTTACTTGTTTTAATTTTTTCGTTATTTTAAAAATTTTTATTTTTCTGTCTTTTATTCCAAATCTTTTGTCTTTTCGTTTTTATTCTTTTCTTTCTTTTTTTTTTTCGCAAATTTCCTTTCATTTCTTATTTGCGTTTTCAAAATCTCATGCTTTTTTTTTTTTATTTTGCATTAACTTTTCTCTTTTTTAATTTTTTGTCTGACTTTTTATATTGTTTTATTATTAGGTCTTATATGTTTTCCAATTTTTTGTCCTTTTTAAACTAATTTTTCTTCAATTTTTGTCCTTTTTTATTTTCTTACTTTTTATATTTTTTGTTCTATTTTTTTTTCTTTTTTTGTGCTTTAATTTTTTTTCTTATTTTATTTTTATTTTTTATTTCTTTCTTTTTTTATAGTTTCATAAGTTTTTATTAAGTTTTGAAATTTTTTATTTTTCTATCTTTTTTTATTTTATCATTCTCGGTTATTTTTTATTGCATTTTTATAATTTTTCATTAACTTTTTCCCCTTTCAAATTTTTCTTCATTTTTTTTTTGTTCACTTTTTTCTTTGTTTTAAAATTTTCTGTAAATTTTTTCTTTTTGTTTTATTCCATATTTTTGCCTCTTCATTTTTTTTTTTTTCTACTTTTTCTCATTTTTTTTCTCAAATTTTATTTTATATATTTTGTATTTTCATTTTTTGTCTTGCTTTTTCTTAAATCTTTTTGTTTGCACTTTTTTTTTATTTCTTCTTTATAATTTTAAAACCTCAAACTTCTTTTTTTGTGTACATTCTTTTGTTTTTATTTATATTTTTTATTAACTTTTATTTTATTTTTCATCTTTCGTATTTTATATCTTTTTCCTTTATTTGTTATATATATTTTTATAATTTTTCACTAATCCTTTTTTTCTTTTTCTTTTAACTTATTTGTTGATTTACTTTCTTTTTTTTTTCTTTCTATTAAAATTCTCTATTTTTTTCTTGCTTTTTCGTATATCTTTTTGTTCGCACTTTTTTTTTATTTCTTCTTTACAATTTTAAAACCTCAAACTTCTTTTTTTGTGCACTTCCTTTTGTTTTTATTTATATTTTTTATTAACTTTTATTTTATTTTTTTTCTTTAAACTAAAAGTTTTTTCTATTTTCTATTTCAAATTTTTATTCATTCTGTCTTTTTATATTTTTTTTATTTTTTTCCATTTTTGGTATTTTATTTAATTTTTTCTTTTATATTACTATTTTTTATTTGTTTTTATAAAATTTAAAATTTTTATTTTTTGAATCTTTTTTATTTTTTCATTTTCATTTTTTTTGTTCTATGTTGTAATTTTTCAATAACTTTTTCCCTTCCAAATTTTCTTTCTTTTCGCTTTTTTTTTTTTTTTTCTCACATGCTTTTTCAGTTTTACTTGTTTTCATTTTTTCGTCGTTTTAAAATTTTTTATATTTCTTTTTTCTTTTTTTATTCCAAATCTTTTGTCTTTTCTTATTTTTTCACAAATTTCCTTTCATTTCTTATTTGCATTTTTAAATTATTAGACTTTTTTTGCGCACTTTCTTTTGTTTTTATTTATATTTCTTATTAACTTTTATTTTATTTTTTATCTTTGATTTTTTATATCTTTTTCCTATATTTCTTATATTTTTTTTGTTTTTCTTTCTATATTCTGAACTAAAAGTTTTTTCTATTCTGTATTTGAAATTTTTATTCATTTTGTCTTTTCTATTTTTTTATTCGCTAATTTTTTAATATCTTACTTTTTTATTTTTTGCTTTTTTGGTATTTTATTTAATTTTTTTCTTCTATATTAACATTTTATCTTAATTTGTTTTTCCATTTATTTTTATTTATATTTCAAAAAAATTTTGTAAAGTTCAAAATTTTTTAGTTTTTATTTTTTCAATCTTTTTTATTTTTTTATTTTTCTTGCTATTTTTGTCCTACTTTGTAATTTTTTAGTAACTTTTTCCCTTCAAAATTTTCCTTCTTTTTGCTTTTTTTCATATGCGTTCATTTTTACTTGTTTTAATTTTTTCGTTATTTTAAAATTTTTTATTTTTCTGTCTTTTATTCCAAATCTTTTGTCTTTTCGTTTTTATTCTTTTCTTTCTTTTTTTTTTTCGCAAATTTCCTTTCATTTCTTATTTGCGTTTTTAAATTCTCATGCTTTTTTTTTTTATTTTGCATTAACTTTTCTCTTTTTTAATTTTTTGTCTGACTTTTTATATTGTTTTATTATTAGGTCTTATATGTTTTCCAATTTTTTGTCCTTTTTAAACTAATTTTTCTTCAATTTTTGTCCTTTTTTATTTTCTTACTTTTTATATTTTTTGTTCTATTTTTTTTTCTTTTTTTGTGCTTTAATTTTTTTTCTTATTTTATTTTTATTTTTTATTTCTTTCTTTTTTTATGGTTTCATAAGTTTTTATTAAGTTTTGAAATTTTTTATTTTTCTATCTTTTTTTATTTTATCATTCTCGGTTATTTTTTATTGCATTTTTATAATTTTTCATTAACTTTTTCCCCTTTCAAATTTTTCTTCATTTTTTTTTTGTTCACTTTTTTCTTTGTTTTAAAATTTTCTGTAAATTTTTTCTTTTTGTTTTATTCCATATTTTTGCCTCTTCATTTTTTATTTTTTTTTTCTACTTTTTCTCATTTTTTTTCTCAAATTTTATTTTATATATTTTGTATTTTCATTTTTTGTCTTGCTTTTTCTTAAATCTTTTTGTTTGCACTTTTTTTTTATTTCTTCTTTATAATTTTAAAACCTCAAACTTCTTTTTTTGTGTACATTCTTTTGTTTTTATTTATATTTTTTATTAACTTTTATTTTATTTTTCATCTTTCGTATTTTATATCTTTTTCCTTTATTTGTTATATATATTTTTATAATTTTTCACTAATCCTTTTTTTCTTTTTCTTTTAACTTATTTGTTGATTTACTTTCTTTTTTTTTTCTTTCTATTAAAATTCTCTATTTTTTTCTTGCTTTTTCTTATATCTTTTTGTTCGCACTTTTTTTTTATTTCTTCTTTACAATTTTAAAACCTCAAACTTCTTTTTTTGTGCACTTCCTTTTGTTTTTATTTATATTTTTTATTAACTTTTATTTTATTTTTTTTCTTTAAACTAAAAGTTTTTTCTATTTTCTATTTCAAATTTTTATTCATTCTGTCTTTTTATATTTTTTTTATTTTTTTCCATTTTTGGTATTTTATTTAATTTTTTCTTTTATATTACTATTTTTTATTTGTTTTTATAAAATTTAAAATTTTTATTTTTTGAATCTTTTTTATTTTTTCATTTTCATTTTTTTTGTTCTATGTTGTAATTTTTCAATAACTTTTTCCCTTCCAAATTTTCTTTCTTTTCGCTTTTTTTTTTTTTTCTCACATGCTTTTTCAGTTTTACTTGTTTTCATTTTTTCGTCGTTTTAAAATTTTTTATATTTCTTTTTTCTTTTTTTATTCCAAATCTTTTGTCTTTTCTTATTTTTTCACAAATTTCCTTTCATTTCTTATTTGCATTTTTAAATTATTAGACTTTTTTTGCGCACTTTCTTTTGTTTTTATTTATATTTCTTATTAACTTTTATTTTATTTTTTATCTTTGATTTTTTATATCTTTTTCCTATATTTCTTATATTTTTTTTGTTTTTCTTTCTATATTCTGAACTAAAAGTTTTTTCTATTCTGTATTTGAAATTTTTATTCATTTTGTCTTTTCTATTTTTTTATTCGCTAATTTTTTAATATCTTACTTTTTTATTTTTTGCTTTTTTGGTATTTTATTTAATTTTTTTCTTCTATATTAACATTTTATCTTAATTTGTTTTTCCATTTATTTTTATTTATATTTCAAAAAAATTTTGTAAAGTTCAAAATTTTTTAGTTTTTATTTTTTCAATCTTTTTTATTTTTTTATTTTTCTTGCTATTTTTGTCCTACTTTGTAATTTTTTAATAACTTTTTCCCTTCAAAATTTTCCTTCTTTTTGCTTTTTTTCATATGCGTTCATTTTTACTTGTTTTAATTTTTTCGTTATTTTAAAAATTTTTATTTTTCTGTCTTTTATTCCAAATCTTTTGTCTTTTCGTTTTTATTCTTTTCTTTCTTTTTTTTTTTCGCAAATTTCCTTTCATTTCTTATTTGCGTTTTCAAAATCTCATGCTTTTTTTTTTTATTTTGCATTAACTTTTCTCTTTTTTAATTTTTTGTCTGACTTTTTATATTGTTTTATTATTAGGTCTTATATGTTTTCCAATTTTTTGTCCTTTTTAAACTAATTTTTCTTCAATTTTTGTCCTTTTTTATTTTCTTACTTTTTATATTTTTTGTTCTATTTTTTTTTCTTTTTTTGTGCTTTAATTTTTTTTCTTATTTTATTTTTATTTTTTATTTCTTTCTTTTTTTATAGTTTCATAAGTTTTTATTAAGTTTTGAAATTTTTTATTTTTCTATCTTTTTTTATTTTATCATTCTCGGTTATTTTTTATTGCATTTTTATAATTTTTCATTAACTTTTTCCCCTTTCAAATTTTTCTTCATTTTTTTTTTGTTCACTTTTTTCTTTGTTTTAAAATTTTCTGTAAATTTTTTCTTTTTGTTTTATTCCATATTTTTGCCTCTTCATTTTTTTTTTTTTCTACTTTTTCTCATTTTTTTTCTCAAATTTTATTTTATATATTTTGTATTTTCATTTTTTGTCTTGCTTTTTCTTAAATCTTTTTGTTTGCACTTTTTTTTTATTTCTTCTTTATAATTTTAAAACCTCAAACTTCTTTTTTTGTGTACATTCTTTTGTTTTTATTTATATTTTTTATTAACTTTTATTTTATTTTTCATCTTTCGTATTTTATATCTTTTTCCTTTATTTGTTATATATATTTTTATAATTTTTCACTAATCCTTTTTTTCTTTTTCTTTTAACTTATTTGTTGATTTACTTTCTTTTTTTTTTCTTTCTATTAAAATTCTCTATTTGTTTCTTGCTTTTTCGTATATCTTTTTGTTCGCACTTTTTTTTTATTTCTTCTTTACAATTTTAAAACCTCAAACTTCTTTTTTTGTGCACTTCCTTTTGTTTTTATTTATATTTTTTATTAACTTTTATTTTATTTTTTTTCTTTAAACTAAAAGTTTTTTCTATTTTCTATTTCAAATTTTTATTCATTCTGTCTTTTTATATTTTTTTTATTTTTTTCCATTTTTGGTATTTTATTTAATTTTTTCTTTTATATTACTATTTTTTATTTGTTTTTATAAAATTTAAAATTTTTATTTTTTGAATCTTTTTTATTTTTTCATTTTCATTTTTTTTGTTCTATGTTGTAATTTTTCAATAACTTTTTCCCTTCCAAATTTTCTTTCTTTTCGCTTTTTTTTTTTTTTTTCTCACATGCTTTTTCAGTTTTACTTGTTTTCATTTTTTCGTCGTTTTAAAATTTTTTATATTTCTTTTTTCTTTTTTTATTCCAAATCTTTTGTCTTTTCTTATTTTTTCACAAATTTCCTTTCATTTCTTATTTGCATTTTTAAATTATTAGACTTTTTTTGCGCACTTTCTTTTGTTTTTATTTATATTTCTTATTAACTTTTATTTTATTTTTTATCTTTGATTTTTTATATCTTTTTCCTATATTTCTTATATTTTTTTTGTTTTTCTTTCTATATTCTGAACTAAAAGTTTTTTCTATTCTGTATTTGAAATTTTTATTCATTTTGTCTTTTCTATTTTTTTATTCGCTAATTTTTTAATATCTTACTTTTTTATTTTTTGCTTTTTTGGTATTTTATTTAATTTTTTTCTTCTATATTAACATTTTATCTTAATTTGTTTTTCCATTTATTTTTATTTATATTTCAAAAAAATTTTGTAAAGTTCAAAATTTTTTAGTTTTTATTTTTTCAATCTTTTTTATTTTTTTATTTTTCTTGCTATTTTTGTCCTACTTTGTAATTTTTTAGTAACTTTTTCCCTTCAAAATTTTCCTTCTTTTTGCTTTTTTTCATATGCGTTCATTTTTACTTGTTTTAATTTTTTCGTTATTTTAAAATTTTTTATTTTTCTGTCTTTTATTCCAAATCTTTTGTCTTTTCGTTTTTATTCTTTTCTTTCTTTTTTTTTTTCGCAAATTTCCTTTCATTTCTTATTTGCGTTTTCAAAATCTCATGCTTTTTTTTTTTATTTTGCATTAACTTTTCTCTTTTTTAATTTTTTGTCTGACTTTTTATATTGTTTTATTATTAGGTCTTATATGTTTTCCAATTTTTTGTCCTTTTTAAACTAATTTTTCTTCAATTTTTGTCCTTTTTTATTTTCTTACTTTTTATATTTTTTGTTCTATTTTTTTTTCTTTTTTTGTGCTTTAATTTTTTTTCTTATTTTATTTTTATTTTTTATTTCTTTCTTTTTTTATAGTTTCATAAGTTTTTATTAAGTTTTGAAATTTTTTATTTTTCTATCTTTTTTTATTTTATCATTCTCGGTTATTTTTTATTGCATTTTTATAATTTTTCATTAACTTTTTCCCCTTTCAAATTTTTCTTCATTTTTTTTTTGTTCACTTTTTTCTTTGTTTTAAAATTTTCTGTAAATTTTTTCTTTTTGTTTTATTCCATATTTTTGCCTCTTCATTTTTTATTTTTTTTTTCTACTTTTTCTCATTTTTTTTCTCAAATTTTATTTTATATATTTTGTATTTTCATTTTTTGTCTTGCTTTTTCTTAAATCTTTTTGTTTGCACTTTTTTTTTATTTCTTCTTTATAATTTTAAAACCTCAAACTTCTTTTTTTGTGTACATTCTTTTGTTTTTATTTATATTTTTTATTAACTTTTATTTTATTTTTCATCTTTCGTATTTTATATCTTTTTCCTTTATTTGTTATATATATTTTTATAATTTTTCACTAATCCTTTTTTTCTTTTTCTTTTAACTTATTTGTTGATTTACTTTCTTTTTTTTTTCTTTCTATTAAAATTCTCTATTTGTTTCTTGCTTTTTCGTATATCTTTTTGTTCGCACTTTTTTTTTATTTCTTCTTTACAATTTTAAAACCTCAAACTTCTTTTTTTGTGCACTTCCTTTTGTTTTTATTTATATTTTTTATTAACTTTTATTTTATTTTTTTTCTTTAAACTAAAAGTTTTTTCTATTTTCTATTTCAAATTTTTATTCATTCTGTCTTTTTATATTTTTTTTATTTTTTTCCATTTTTGGTATTTTATTTAATTTTTTCTTTTATATTACTATTTTTTATTTGTTTTTATAAAATTTAAAATTTTTATTTTTTGAATCTTTTTTATTTTTTCATTTTCATTTTTTTTGTTCTATGTTGTAATTTTTCAATAACTTTTTCCCTTCCAAATTTTCTTTCTTTTCGCTTTTTTTTTTTTTTTTCTCACATGCTTTTTCAGTTTTACTTGTTTTCATTTTTTCGTCGTTTTAAAATTTTTTATATTTCTTTTTTCTTTTTTTATTCCAAATCTTTTGTCTTTTCTTAATTTTTCACAAATTTCCTTTCATTTCTTATTTGCATTTTTAAATTATTAGACTTTTTTTGCGCACTTTCTTTTGTTTTTATTTATATTTCTTATTAACTTTTATTTTATTTTTTATCTTTGATTTTTTATATCTTTTTCCTATATTTCTTATATTTTTTTTGTTTTTCTTTCTATATTCTGAACTAAAAGTTTTTTCTATTCTGTATTTGAAATTTTTATTCATTTTGTCTTTTCTATTTTTTTATTCGCTAATTTTTTAATATCTTACTTTTTTATTTTTTGCTTTTTTGGTATTTTATTTAATTTTTTTCTTCTATATTAACATTTTATCTTAATTTGTTTTTCCATTTATTTTTATTTATATTTCAAAAAAATTTTGTAAAGTTCAAAATTTTTTAGTTTTTATTTTTTCAATCTTTTTTATTTTTTTATTTTTCTTGCTATTTTTGTCCTACTTTGTAATTTTTTAGTAACTTTTTCCCTTCAAAATTTTCCTTCTTTTTGCTTTTTTTCATATGCGTTCATTTTTACTTGTTTTAATTTTTTCGTTATTTTAAAATTTTTTATTTTTCTGTCTTTTATTCCAAATCTTTTGTCTTTTCGTTTTTATTCTTTTCTTTCTTTTTTTTTTTCGCAAATTTCCTTTCATTTCTTATTTGCGTTTTTAAATTCTCATGCTTTTTTTTTTTATTTTGCATTAACTTTTCTCTTTTTTAATTTTTTGTCTGACTTTTTATATTGTTTTATTATTAGGTCTTATATGTTTTCCAATTTTTTGTCCTTTTTAAACTAATTTTTCTTCAATTTTTGTCCTTTTTTATTTTCTTACTTTTTATATTTTTTGTTCTATTTTTTTTTCTTTTTTTGTGCTTTAATTTTTTTTCTTATTTTATTTTTATTTTTTATTTCTTTCTTTTTTTATAGTTTCATAAGTTTTTATTAAGTTTTGAAATTTTTTATTTTTCTATCTTTTTTTATTTTATCATTCTCGGTTATTTTTTATTGCATTTTTATAATTTTTCATTAACTTTTTCCCCTTTCAAATTTTTCTTCATTTTTTTTTTGTTCACTTTTTTCTTTGTTTTAAAATTTTCTGTAAATTTTTTCTTTTTGTTTTATTCCATATTTTTGCCTCTTCATTTTTTATTTTTTTTTTCTACTTTTTCTCATTTTTTTTCTCAAATTTTATTTTATATATTTTGTATTTTCATTTTTTGTCTTGCTTTTTCTTAAATCTTTTTGTTTGCACTTTTTTTTTTATTTCTTCTTTATAATTTTAAAACCTCAAACTTCTTTTTTTGTGTACATTCTTTTGTTTTTATTTATATTTTTTATTAACTTTTATTTTATTTTTCATCTTTCGTATTTTATATCTTTTTCCTTTATTTGTTATATATATTTTTATAATTTTTCACTAATCCTTTTTTTCTTTTTCTTTTAACTTATTTGTTGATTTACTTTCTTTTTTTTTTCTTTCTATTAAAATTCTCTATTTTTTTCTTGCTTTTTCTTATATCTTTTTGTTCGCACTTTTTTTTTATTTCTTCTTTACAATTTTAAAACCTCAAACTTCTTTTTTTGTGCACTTCCTTTTGTTTTTATTTATATTTTTTATTAACTTTTATTTTATTTTTTTTCTTTAAACTAAAAGTTTTTTCTATTTTCTATTTCAAATTTTTATTCATTCTGTCTTTTTATATTTTTTTTATTTTTTTCCATTTTTGGTATTTTATTTAATTTTTTCTTTTATATTACTATTTTTTATTTGTTTTTATAAAATTTAAAATTTTTATTTTTTGAATCTTTTTTATTTTTTCATTTTCATTTTTTTTGTTCTATGTTGTAATTTTTCAATAACTTTTTCCCTTCCAAATTTTCTTTCTTTTCGCTTTTTTTTTTTTTTTTCTCACATGCTTTTTCAGTTTTACTTGTTTTCATTTTTTCGTCGTTTTAAAATTTTTTATATTTCTTTTTTCTTTTTTTATTCCAAATCTTTTGTCTTTTCTTATTTTTTCACAAATTTCCTTTCATTTCTTATTTGCATTTTTAAATTATTAGACTTTTTTTGCGCACTTTCTTTTGTTTTTATTTATATTTCTTATTAACTTTTATTTTATTTTTTATCTTTGATTTTTTATATCTTTTTCCTATATTTCTTATATTTTTTTTGTTTTTCTTTCTATATTCTGAACTAAAAGTTTTTTCTATTCTGTATTTGAAATTTTTATTCATTTTGTCTTTTCTATTTTTTTATTCGCTAATTTTTTAATATCTTACTTTTTTATTTTTTGCTTTTTTGGTATTTTATTTAATTTTTTTCTTCTATATTAACATTTTATCTTAATTTGTTTTTCCATTTATTTTTATTTATATTTCAAAAAAATTTTGTAAAGTTCAAAATTTTTTAGTTTTTATTTTTTCAATCTTTTTTATTTTTTTATTTTTCTTGCTATTTTTGTCCTACTTTGTAATTTTTTAATAACTTTTTCCCTTCAAAATTTTCCTTCTTTTTGCTTTTTTTCATATGCGTTCATTTTTACTTGTTTTAATTTTTTCGTTATTTTAAAATTTTTTATTTTTCTGTCTTTTATTCCAAATCTTTTGTCTTTTCGTTTTTATTCTTTTCTTTCTTTTTTTTTTTCGCAAATTTCCTTTCATTTCTTATTTGCGTTTTCAAAATCTCATGCTTTTTTTTTTATTTTGCATTAACTTTTCTCTTTTTTAATTTTTTGTCTGACTTTTTATATTGTTTTATTATTAGGTCTTATATGTTTTCCAATTTTTTGTCCTTTTTAAACTAATTTTTCTTCAATTTTTGTCCTTTTTTATTTTCTTACTTTTTATATTTTTTGTTCTATTTTTTTTTCTTTTTTTGTGCTTTAATTTTTTTTCTTATTTTATTTTTATTTTTTATTTCTTTCTTTTTTTATAGTTTCATAAGTTTTTATTAAGTTTTGAAATTTTTTATTTTTCTATCTTTTTTTATTTTATCATTCTCGGTTATTTTTTATTGCATTTTTATAATTTTTCATTAACTTTTTCCCCTTTCAAATTTTTCTTCATTTTTTTTTTGTTCACTTTTTTCTTTGTTTTAAAATTTTCTGTAAATTTTTTCTTTTTGTTTTATTCCATATTTTTGCCTCTTCATTTTTTATTTTTTTTTTCTACTTTTTCTCATTTTTTTTCTCAAATTTTATTTTATATATTTTGTATTTTCATTTTTTGTCTTGCTTTTTCTTAAATCTTTTTGTTTGCACTTTTTTTTTATTTCTTCTTTATAATTTTAAAACCTCAAACTTCTTTTTTTGTGTACATTCTTTTGTTTTTATTTATATTTTTTATTAACTTTTATTTTATTTTTCATCTTTCGTATTTTATATCTTTTTCCTTTATTTGTTATATATATTTTTATAATTTTTCACTAATCCTTTTTTTCTTTTTCTTTTAACTTATTTGTTGATTTACTTTCTTTTTTTTTTCTTTCTATTAAAATTCTCTATTTTTTTCTTGCTTTTTCTTATATCTTTTTGTTCGCACTTTTTTTTTATTTCTTCTTTACAATTTTAAAACCTCAAACTTCTTTTTTTGTGCACTTCCTTTTGTTTTTATTTATATTTTTTATTAACTTTTATTTTATTTTTTTTCTTTAAACTAAAAGTTTTTTCTATTTTCTATTTCAAATTTTTATTCATTCTGTCTTTTTATATTTTTTTTATTTTTTTCCATTTTTGGTATTTTATTTAATTTTTTCTTTTATATTACTATTTTTTATTTGTTTTTATAAAATTTAAAATTTTTATTTTTTGAATCTTTTTTATTTTTTCATTTTCATTTTTTTTGTTCTATGTTGTAATTTTTCAATAACTTTTTCCCTTCCAAATTTTCTTTCTTTTCGCTTTTTTTTTTTTTTCTCACATGCTTTTTCAGTTTTACTTGTTTTCATTTTTTCGTCGTTTTAAAATTTTTTATATTTCTTTTTTCTTTTTTTATTCCAAATCTTTTGTCTTTTCTTATTTTTTCACAAATTTCCTTTCATTTCTTATTTGCATTTTTAAATTATTAGACTTTTTTTGCGCACTTTCTTTTGTTTTTATTTATATTTCTTATTAACTTTTATTTTATTTTTTATCTTTGATTTTTTATATCTTTTTCCTATATTTCTTATATTTTTTTTGTTTTTCTTTCTATATTCTGAACTAAAAGTTTTTTCTATTCTGTATTTGAAATTTTTATTCATTTTGTCTTTTCTATTTTTTTATTCGCTAATTTTTTAATATCTTACTTTTTTATTTTTTGCTTTTTTGGTATTTTATTTAATTTTTTTCTTCTATATTAACATTTTATCTTAATTTGTTTTTCCATTTATTTTTATTTATATTTCAAAAAAATTTTGTAAAGTTCAAAATTTTTTAGTTTTTATTTTTTCAATCTTTTTTATTTTTTTATTTTTCTTGCTATTTTTGTCCTACTTTGTAATTTTTTAATAACTTTTTCCCTTCAAAATTTTCCTTCTTTTTGCTTTTTTTCATATGCGTTCATTTTTACTTGTTTTAATTTTTTCGTTATTTTAAAAATTTTTATTTTTCTGTCTTTTATTCCAAATCTTTTGTCTTTTCGTTTTTATTCTTTTCTTTCTTTTTTTTTTTCGCAAATTTCCTTTCATTTCTTATTTGCGTTTTCAAAATCTCATGCTTTTTTTTTTATTTTGCATTAACTTTTCTCTTTTTTAATTTTTTGTCTGACTTTTTATATTGTTTTATTATTAGGTCTTATATGTTTTCCAATTTTTTGTCCTTTTTAAACTAATTTTTCTTCAATTTTTGTCCTTTTTTATTTTCTTACTTTTTATATTTTTTGTTCTATTTTTTTTTCTTTTTTTGTGCTTTAATTTTTTTTCTTATTTTATTTTTATTTTTTATTTCTTTCTTTTTTTATGGTTTCATAAGTTTTTATTAAGTTTTGAAATTTTTTATTTTTCTATCTTTTTTTATTTTATCATTCTCGGTTATTTTTTATTGCATTTTTATAATTTTTCATTAACTTTTTCCCCTTTCAAATTTTTCTTCATTTTTTTTTTGTTCACTTTTTTCTTTGTTTTAAAATTTTCTGTAAATTTTTTCTTTTTGTTTTATTCCATATTTTTGCCTCTTCATTTTTTATTTTTTTTTTCTACTTTTTCTCATTTTTTTTCTCAAATTTTATTTTATATATTTTGTATTTTCATTTTTTGTCTTGCTTTTTCTTAAATCTTTTTGTTTGCACTTTTTTTTTATTTCTTCTTTATAATTTTAAAACCTCAAACTTCTTTTTTTGTGTACATTCTTTTGTTTTTATTTATATTTTTTATTAACTTTTATTTTATTTTTCATCTTTCGTATTTTATATCTTTTTCCTTTATTTGTTATATATATTTTTATAATTTTTCACTAATCCTTTTTTTCTTTTTCTTTTAACTTATTTGTTGATTTACTTTCTTTTTTTTTTCTTTCTATTAAAATTCTCTATTTTTTTCTTGCTTTTTCTTATATCTTTTTGTTCGCACTTTTTTTTTATTTCTTCTTTACAATTTTAAAACCTCAAACTTCTTTTTTTGTGCACTTCCTTTTGTTTTTATTTATATTTTTTATTAACTTTTATTTTATTTTTTTTCTTTAAACTAAAAGTTTTTTCTATTTTCTATTTCAAATTTTTATTCATTCTGTCTTTTTATATTTTTTTTATTTTTTTCCATTTTTGGTATTTTATTTAATTTTTTCTTTTATATTACTATTTTTTATTTGTTTTTATAAAATTTAAAATTTTTATTTTTTGAATCTTTTTTATTTTTTCATTTTCATTTTTTTTGTTCTATGTTGTAATTTTTCAATAACTTTTTCCCTTCCAAATTTTCTTTCTTTTCGCTTTTTTTTTTTTTTCTCACATGCTTTTTCAGTTTTACTTGTTTTCATTTTTTCGTCGTTTTAAAATTTTTTATATTTCTTTTTTCTTTTTTTATTCCAAATCTTTTGTCTTTTCTTATTTTTTCACAAATTTCCTTTCATTTCTTATTTGCATTTTTAAATTATTAGACTTTTTTTGCGCACTTTCTTTTGTTTTTATTTATATTTCTTATTAACTTTTATTTTATTTTTTATCTTTGATTTTTTATATCTTTTTCCTATATTTCTTATATTTTTTTTGTTTTTCTTTCTATATTCTGAACTAAAAGTTTTTTCTATTCTGTATTTGAAATTTTTATTCATTTTGTCTTTTCTATTTTTTTATTCGCTAATTTTTTAATATCTTACTTTTTTATTTTTTGCTTTTTTGGTATTTTATTTAATTTTTTTCTTCTATATTAACATTTTATCTTAATTTGTTTTTCCATTTATTTTTATTTATATTTCAAAAAAATTTTGTAAAGTTCAAAATTTTTTAGTTTTTATTTTTTCAATCTTTTTTATTTTTTTATTTTTCTTGCTATTTTTGTCCTACTTTGTAATTTTTTAATAACTTTTTCCCTTCAAAATTTTCCTTCTTTTTGCTTTTTTTCATATGCGTTCATTTTTACTTGTTTTAATTTTTTCGTTATTTTAAAAATTTTTATTTTTCTGTCTTTTATTCCAAATCTTTTGTCTTTTCGTTTTTATTCTTTTCTTTCTTTTTTTTTTTCGCAAATTTCCTTTCATTTCTTATTTGCGTTTTTAAATTCTCATGCCTTTTTTTTTATTTTGCATTAACTTTTCTCTTTTTTAATTTTTTGTCTGACTTTTTATATTGTTTTATTATTAGGTCTTATATGTTTTCCAATTTTTTGTCCTTTTTAAACTAATTTTTCTTCAATTTTTGTCCTTTTTTATTTTCTTACTTTTTATATTTTTTGTTCTATTTTTTTTTCTTTTTTTGTGCTTTAATTTTTTTTCTTATTTTATTTTTATTTTTTATTTCTTTCTTTTTTTATGGTTTCATAAGTTTTTATTAAGTTTTGAAATTTTTTATTTTTCTATCTTTTTTTATTTTATCATTCTCGGTTATTTTTTATTGCATTTTTATAATTTTTCATTAACTTTTTCCCCTTTCAAATTTTTCTTCATTTTTTTTTTTGTTCACTTTTTTCTTTGTTTTAAAATTTTCTGTAAATTTTTTCTTTTTGTTTTATTCCATATTTTTGCCTCTTCATTTTTTTTTTTTTCTACTTTTTCTCATTTTTTTTCTCAAATTTTATTTTATATATTTTGTATTTTCATTTTTTGTCTTGCTTTTTCATAAATCTTTTTGTTTGCACTTTTTTTTTATTTCTTCTTTATAATTTTAAAACCTCAAACTTCTTTTTTTGTGTACATTCTTTTGTTTTTATTTATATTTTTTATTAACTTTTATTTTATTTTTCATCTTTCGTATTTTATATCTTTTTCCTTTATTTGTTATATATATTTTTATAATTTTTCACTAATCCTTTTTTTCTTTTCCTTTTAACTTATTTGTTGATTTACTTTCTTTTTTTTTTCTTTCTATTAAAATTCTCTATTTTTTTCTTGCTTTTTCTTATATCTTTTTGTTCGCACTTTTTTTTTATTTCTTCTTTACAATTTTAAAACCTCAAACTTCTTTTTTTGTGCACTTCCTTTTGTTTTTATTTATATTTTTTATTAACTTTTATTTTATTTTTTTTCTTTAAACTAAAAGTTTTTTCTATTTTCTATTTCAAATTTTTATTCATTCTGTCTTTTTATATTTTTTTTATTTTTTTCCATTTTTGGTATTTTATTTAATTTTTTCTTTTATATTACTATTTTTTATTTGTTTTTATAAAATTTAAAATTTTTATTTTTTGAATCTTTTTTATTTTTTCATTTCCATTTTTTTTGTTCTATGTTGTAATTTTTCAATAACTTTTTCCCTTCCAAATTTTCTTTCTTTTCGCTTTTTTTTTTTTTTTTCTCACATGCTTTTTCAGTTTTACTTGTTTTCATTTTTTCGTCGTTTTAAAATTTTTTATATTTCTTTTTTCTTTTTTTATTCCAAATCTTTTGTCTTTTCTTATTTTTTCACAAATTTCCTTTCATTTCTTATTTGCATTTTTAAATTATTAGACTTTTTTTGCGCACTTTCTTTTGTTTTTATTTATATTTCTTATTAACTTTTATTTTATTTTTTATCTTTGATTTTTTATATCTTTTTCCTATATTTCTTATATTTTTTTTGTTTTTCTTTCTATATTCTGAACTAAAAGTTTTTTCTATTCTGTATTTGAAATTTTTATTCATTTTGTCTTTTCTATTTTTTTATTCGCTAATTTTTTAATATCTTACTTTTTTATTTTTTGCTTTTTTGGTATTTTATTTAATTTTTTTCTTCTATATTAACATTTTATCTTAATTTGTTTTTCCATTTATTTTTATTTATATTTCAAAAAAATTTTGTAAAGTTCAAAATTTTTTAGTTTTTATTTTTTCAATCTTTTTTATTTTTTTATTTTTCTTGCTATTTTTGTCCTACTTTGTAATTTTTTAATAACTTTTTCCCTTCAAAATTTTCCTTCTTTTTGCTTTTTTTCATATGCGTTCATTTTTACTTGTTTTAATTTTTTCGTTATTTTAAAAATTTTTATTTTTCTGTCTTTTATTCCAAATCTTTTGTCTTTTCGTTTTTATTCTTTTCTTTCTTTTTTTTTTTCGCAAATTTCCTTTCATTTCTTATTTGCGTTTTTAAATTCTCATGCTTTTTTTTTTTATTTTGCATTAACTTTTCTCTTTTTTAATTTTTTGTCTGACTTTTTATATTGTTTTATTATTAGGTCTTATATGTTTTCCAATTTTTTGTCCTTTTTAAACTAATTTTTCTTCAATTTTTGTCCTTTTTTATTTTCTTACTTTTTATATTTTTTGTTCTATTTTTTTTTCTTTTTTTGTGCTTTAATTTTTTTTCTTATTTTATTTTTATTTTTTTTTTCTTTCTTTTTTTATGGTTTCATAAGTTTTTATTAAGTTTTGAAATTTTTTATTTTTCTATCTTTTTTTATTTTATCATTCTCGGTTATTTTTTATTGCATTTTTATAATTTTTCATTAACTTTTTCCCCTTTCAAATTTTTCTTCATTTTTTTTTTGTTCACTTTTTTCTTTGTTTTAAAATTTTCTGTAAATTTTTTCTTTTTGTTTTATTCCATATTTTTGCCTCTTCATTTTTTATTTTTTTTTTCTACTTTTTCTCATTTTTTTTCTCAAATTTTATTTTATATATTTTGTATTTTCATTTTTTGTCTTGCTTTTTCTTAAATCTTTTTGTTTGCACTTTTTTTTTATTTCTTCTTTATAATTTTAAAACCTCAAACTTCTTTTTTTGTGTACATTCTTTTGTTTTTATTTATATTTTTTATTAACTTTTATTTTATTTTTCATCTTTCGTATTTTATATCTTTTTCCTTTATTTGTTATATATATTTTTATAATTTTTCACTAATCCTTTTTTTCTTTTTCTTTTAACTTATTTGTTGATTTACTTTGTTTTTTTTTTCTTTCTATTAAAATTCTCTATTTTTTTCTTGCTTTTTCTTATATCTTTTTGTTCGCACTTTTTTTTTATTTCTTCTTTACAATTTTAAAACCTCAAACTTCTTTTTTTGTGCACTTCCTTTTGTTTTTATTTATATTTTTTATTAACTTTTATTTTATTTTTTTTCTTTAAACTAAAAGTTTTTTCTATTTTCTATTTCAAATTTTTATTCATTCTGTCTTTTTATATTTTTTTTATTTTTTTCCATTTTTGGTATTTTATTTAATTTTTTCTTTTATATTACTATTTTTTATTTGTTTTTATAAATTTTAAAATTTTTATTTTTTGAATCTTTTTTATTTTTTCATTTTCATTTTTTTTGTTCTATGTTGTAATTTTTCAATAACTTTTTCCCTTCCAAATTTTCTTTCTTTTCGCTTTTTTTTTTTTTTTTTCTCACATGCTTTTTCAGTTTTACTTGTTTTCATTTTTTCGTCGTTTTAAAATTTTTTATATTTCTTTTTTCTTTTTTTATTCCAAATCTTTTGTCTTTTCTTATTTTTTCACAAATTTCCTTTCATTTCTTATTTGCATTTTTAAATTATTAGACTTTTTTTGCGCACTTTCTTTTGTTTTTATTTATATTTCTTATTAACTTTTATTTTATTTTTTATCTTTGATTTTTTATATCTTTTTCCTATATTTCTTATATTTTTTTTGTTTTTCTTTCTATATTCTGAACTAAAAGTTTTTTCTATTCTGTATTTGAAATTTTTATTCATTTTGTCTTTTCTATTTTTTTATTCGCTAATTTTTTAATATCTTACTTTTTTATTTTTTGCTTTTTTGGTATTTTATTTAATTTTTTTCTTCTATATTAACATTTTATCTTAATTTGTTTTTCCATTTATTTTTATTTATATTTCAAAAAAATTTTGTAAAGTTCAAAATTTTTTAGTTTTTATTTTTTCAATCTTTTTTATTTTTTTATTTTTCTTGCTATTTTTGTCCTACTTTGTAATTTTTTAATAACTTTTTCCCTTCAAAATTTTCCTTCTTTTTGCTTTTTTTCATATGCGTTCATTTTTACTTGTTTTAATTTTTTCGTTATTTTAAAAATTTTTATTTTTCTGTCTTTTATTCCAAATCTTTTGTCTTTTCGTTTTTATTCTTTTCTTTCTTTCTTTTTTTCGCAAATTTCCTTTCATTTCTTATTTGCGTTTTTAAATTCTCATGCTTTTTTTTTTTATTTTGCATTAACTTTTCTCTTTTTTAATTTTTTGTCTGACTTTTTATATTGTTTTATTATTAGGTCTTATATGTTTTCCAATTTTTTGTCCTTTTTAAACTAATTTTTCTTCAATTTTTGTCCTTTTTTATTTTCTTACTTTTTATATTTTTTGTTCTATTTTTTTTTCTTTTTTTGTGCTTTAATTTTTTTTCTTATTTTATTTTTATTTTTTTTTTCTTTCTTTTTTTATGGTTTCATAAGTTTTTATTAAGTTTTGAAATTTTTTATTTTTCTATCTTTTTTTATTTTATCATTCTCGGTTATTTTTTATTGCATTTTTATAATTTTTCATTAACTTTTTCCCCTTTCAAATTTTTCTTCATTTTTTTTTTGTTCACTTTTTTCTTTGTTTTAAAATTTTCTGTAAATTTTTTCTTTTTGTTTTATTCCATATTTTTGCCTCTTCATTTTTTATTTTTTTTTTCTACTTTTTCTCATTTTTTTTCTCAAATTTTATTTTATATATTTTGTATTTTCATTTTTTGTCTTGCTTTTTCTTAAATCTTTTTGTTTGCACTTTTTTTTTATTTCTTCTTTATAATTTTAAAACCTCAAACTTCTTTTTTTGTGTACATTCTTTTGTTTTTATTTATATTTTTTATTAACTTTTATTTTATTTTTCATCTTTCGTATTTTATATCTTTTTCCTTTATTTGTTATATATATTTTTATAATTTTTCACTAATCCTTTTTTTCTTTTTCTTTTAACTTATTTGTTGATTTACTTTCTTTTTTTTTTCTTTCTATTAAAATTCTCTATTTTTTTCTTGCTTTTTCTTATATCTTTTTGTTCGCACTTTTTTTTTATTTCTTCTTTACAATTTTAAAACCTCAAACTTCTTTTTTTGTGCACTTCCTTTTGTTTTTATTTATATTTTTTATTAACTTTTATTTTATTTTTTTTCTTTAAACTAAAAGTTTTTTCTATTTTCTATTTCAAATTTTTATTCATTCTGTCTTTTTATATTTTTTTTATTTTTTTCCATTTTTGGTATTTTATTTAATTTTTTCTTTTATATTACTATTTTTTATTTGTTTTTATAAATTTTAAAATTTTTATTTTTTGAATCTTTTTTATTTTTTCATTTTCATTTTTTTTGTTCTATGTTGTAATTTTTCAATAACTTTTTCCCTTCCAAATTTTCTTTCTTTTCGCTTTTTTTTTTTTTTTTTCTCACATGCTTTTTCAGTTTTACTTGTTTTCATTTTTTCGTCGTTTTAAAATTTTTTATATTTCTTTTTTCTTTTTTTATTCCAAATCTTTTGTCTTTTCTTATTTTTTCACAAATTTCCTTTCATTTCTTATTTGCATTTTTAAATTATTAGACTTTTTTTGCGCACTTTCTTTTGTTTTTATTTATATTTCTTATTAACTTTTATTTTATTTTTTATCTTTGATTTTTTATATCTTTTTCCTATATTTCTTATATTTTTTTTGTTTTTCTTTCTATATTCTGAACTAAAAGTTTTTTCTATTCTGTATTTGAAATTTTTATTCATTTTGTCTTTTCTATTTTTTTATTCGCTAATTTTTTAATATCTTACTTTTTTATTTTTTGCTTTTTTGGTATTTTATTTAATTTTTTTCTTCTATATTAACATTTTATCTTAATTTGTTTTTCCATTTATTTTTATTTATATTTCAAAAAAATTTTGTAAAGTTCAAAATTTTTTAGTTTTTATTTTTTCAATCTTTTTTATTTTTTTATTTTTCTTGCTATTTTTGTCCTACTTTGTAATTTTTTAATAACTTTTTCCCTTCAAAATTTTCCTTCTTTTTGCTTTTTTTCATATGCGTTCATTTTTACTTGTTTTAATTTTTTCGTTATTTTAAAAATTATTATTTTTCTGTCTTTTATTCCAAATCTTTTGTCTTTTCGTTTTTATTCTTTTCTTTCTTTCTTTTTTTCGCAAATTTCCTTTCATTTCTTATTTGCGTTTTTAAATTCTCATGCTTTTTTTTTTTATTTTGCATTAACTTTTCTCTTTTTTAATTTTTTGTCTGACTTTTTATATTGTTTTATTATTAGGTCTTATATGTTTTCCAATTTTTTGTCCTTTTTAAACTAATTTTTCTTCAATTTTTGTCCTTTTTTATTTTCTTACTTTTTATATTTTTTGTTCTATTTTTTTTTCTTTTTTTGTGCTTTAATTTTTTTTCTTATTTTATTTTTATTTTTTTTTTCTTTCTTTTTTTATGGTTTCATAAGTTTTTATTAAGTTTTGAAATTTTTTATTTTTCTATCTTTTTTTATTTTATCATTCTCGGTTATTTTTTATTGCATTTTTATAATTTTTCATTAACTTTTTCCCCTTTCAAATTTTTCTTCATTTTTTTTTTGTTCACTTTTTTCTTTGTTTTAAAATTTTCTGTAAATTTTTTCTTTTTGTTTTATTCCATATTTTTGCCTCTTCATTTTTTATTTTTTTTTTCTACTTTTTCTCATTTTTTTTCTCAAATTTTATTTTATATATTTTGTATTTTCATTTTTTGTCTTGCTTTTTCTTAAATCTTTTTGTTTGCACTTTTTTTTTATTTCTTCTTTATAATTTTAAAACCTCAAACTTCTTTTTTTGTGTACATTCTTTTGTTTTTATTTATATTTTTTATTAACTTTTATTTTATTTTTCATCTTTCGTATTTTATATCTTTTTCCTTTATTTGTTATATATATTTTTATAATTTTTCACTAATCCTTTTTTTCTTTTTCTTTTAACTTATTTGTTGATTTACTTTCTTTTTTTTTTCTTTCTATTAAAATTCTCTATTTTTTTCTTGCTTTTTCTTATATCTTTTTGTTCGCACTTTTTTTTTATTTCTTCTTTACAATTTTAAAACCTCAAACTTCTTTTTTTGTGCACTTCCTTTTGTTTTTATTTATATTTTTTATTAACTTTTATTTTATTTTTTTTCTTTAAACTAAAAGTTTTTTCTATTTTCTATTTCAAATTTTTATTCATTCTGTCTTTTTATATTTTTTTTATTTTTTTCCATTTTTGGTATTTTATTTAATTTTTTCTTTTATATTACTATTTTTTATTTGTTTTTATAAATTTTAAAATTTTTATTTTTTGAATCTTTTTTATTTTTTCATTTTCATTTTTTTTGTTCTATGTTGTAATTTTTCAATAACTTTTTCCCTTCCAAATTTTCTTTCTTTTCGCTTTTTTTTTTTTTTTTTTTCTCACATGCTTTTTCAGTTTTACTTGTTTTCATTTTTTCGTCGTTTTAAAATTTTTTATATTTCTTTTTTCTTTTTTTATTCCAAATCTTTTGTCTTTTCTTATTTTTTCACAAATTTCCTTTCATTTCTTATTTGCATTTTTAAATTATTAGACTTTTTTTGCGCACTTTCTTTTGTTTTTATTTATATTTCTTATTAACTTTTATTTTATTTTTTATCTTTGATTTTTTATATCTTTTTCCTATATTTCTTATATTTTTTTTGTTTTTCTTTCTATATTCTGAACTAAAAGTTTTTTCTATTCTGTATTTGAAATTTTTATTCATTTTGTCTTTTCTATTTTTTTATTCGCTAATTTTTTAATATCTTACTTTTTTATTTTTTGCTTTTTTGGTATTTTATTTAATTTTTTTCTTCTATATTAACATTTTATCTTAATTTGTTTTTCCATTTATTTTTATTTATATTTCAAAAAAATTTTGTAAAGTTCAAAATTTTTTAGTTTTTATTTTTTCAATCTTTTTTATTTTTTTATTTTTCTTGCTATTTTTGTCCTACTTTGTAATTTTTTAATAACTTTTTCCCTTCAAAATTTTCCTTCTTTTTGCTTTTTTTCATATGCGTTCATTTTTACTTGTTTTAATTTTTTCGTTATTTTAAAAATTTTTATTTTTCTGTCTTTTATTCCAAATCTTTTGTCTTTTCGTTTTTATTCTTTTCTTTCTTTCTTTTTTTCGCAAATTTCCTTTCATTTCTTATTTGCGTTTTTAAATTCTCATGCTTTTTTTTTTTATTTTGCATTAACTTTTCTCTTTTTTAATTTTTTGTCTGACTTTTTATATTGTTTTATTATTAGGTCTTATATGTTTTCCAATTTTTTGTCCTTTTTAAACTAATTTTTCTTCAATTTTTGTCCTTTTTTATTTTCTTACTTTTTATATTTTTTGTTCTATTTTTTTTTCTTTTTTTGTGCTTTAATTTTTTTTCTTATTTTATTTTTATTTTTTTTTTCTTTCTTTTTTTATGGTTTCATAAGTTTTTATTAAGTTTTGAAATTTTTTATTTTTCTATCTTTTTTTATTTTATCATTCTCGGTTATTTTTTATTGCATTTTTATAATTTTTCATTAACTTTTTCCCCTTTCAAATTTTTCTTCATTTTTTTTTTGTTCACTTTTTTCTTTGTTTTAAAATTTTCTGTAAATTTTTTCTTTTTGTTTTATTCCATATTTTTGCCTCTTCATTTTTTATTTTTTTTTTCTACTTTTTCTCATTTTTTTTCTCAAATTTTATTTTATATATTTTGTATTTTCATTTTTTGTCTTGCTTTTTCTTAAATCTTTTTGTTTGCACTTTTTTTTTATTTCTTCTTTATAATTTTAAAACCTCAAACTTCTTTTTTTGTGTACATTCTTTTGTTTTTATTTATATTTTTTATTAACTTTTATTTTATTTTTCATCTTTCGTATTTTATATCTTTTTCCTTTATTTGTTATATATATTTTTATAATTTTTCACTAATCCTTTTTTTCTTTTTCTTTTAACTTATTTGTTGATTTACTTTCTTTTTTTTTTCTTTCTATTAAAATTCTCTATTTTTTTCTTGCTTTTTCTTATATCTTTTTGTTCGCACTTTTTTTTTATTTCTTCTTTACAATTTTAAAACCTCAAACTTCTTTTTTTGTGCACTTCCTTTTGTTTTTATTTATATTTTTTATTAACTTTTATTTTATTTTTTTTCTTTAAACTAAAAGTTTTTTCTATTTTCTATTTCAAATTTTTATTCATTCTGTCTTTTTATATTTTTTTTATTTTTTTCCATTTTTGGTATTTTATTTAATTTTTTCTTTTATATTACTATTTTTTATTTGTTTTTATAAATTTTAAAATTTTTATTTTTTGAATCTTTTTTATTTTTTCATTTTCATTTTTTTTGTTCTATGTTGTAATTTTTCAATAACTTTTTCCCTTCCAAATTTTCTTTCTTTTCGCTTTTTTTTTTTTTTTTTCTCACATGCTTTTTCAGTTTTACTTGTTTTCATTTTTTCGTCGTTTTAAAATTTTTTATATTTCTTTTTTCTTTTTTTATTCCAAATCTTTTGTCTTTTCTTATTTTTTCACAAATTTCCTTTCATTTCTTATTTGCATTTTTAAATTATTAGACTTTTTTTGCGCACTTTCTTTTGTTTTTATTTATATTTCTTATTAACTTTTATTTTATTTTTTATCTTTGATTTTTTATATCTTTTTCCTATATTTCTTATATTTTTTTTGTTTTTCTTTCTATATTCTGAACTAAAAGTTTTTTCTATTCTGTATTTGAAATTTTTATTCATTTTGTCTTTTCTATTTTTTTATTCGCTAATTTTTTAATATCTTACTTTTTTATTTTTTGCTTTTTTGGTATTTTATTTAATTTTTTTCTTCTATATTAACATTTTATCTTAATTTGTTTTTCCATTTATTTTTATTTATATTTCAAAAAAATTTTGTAAAGTTCAAAATTTTTTAGTTTTTATTTTTTCAATCTTTTTTATTTTTTTATTTTTCTTGCTATTTTTGTCCTACTTTGTAATTTTTTAATAACTTTTTCCCTTCAAAATTTTCCTTCTTTTTGCTTTTTTTCATATGCGTTCATTTTTACTTGTTTTAATTTTTTCGTTATTTTAAAAATTTTTATTTTTCTGTCTTTTATTCCAAATCTTTTGTCTTTTCGTTTTTATTCTTTTCTTTCTTTCTTTTTTTCGCAAATTTCCTTTCATTTCTTATTTGCGTTTTTAAATTCTCATGCTTTTTTTTTTTATTTTGCATTAACTTTTCTCTTTTTTAATTTTTTGTCTGACTTTTTATATTGTTTTATTATTAGGTCTTATATGTTTTCCAATTTTTTGTCCTTTTTAAACTAATTTTTCTTCAATTTTTGTCCTTTTTTATTTTCTTACTTTTTATATTTTTTGTTCTATTTTTTTTTCTTTTTTTGTGCTTTAATTTTTTTTCTTATTTTATTTTTATTTTTTTTTTCTTTCTTTTTTTATGGTTTCATAAGTTTTTATTAAGTTTTGAAATTTTTTATTTTTCTATCTTTTTTTATTTTATCATTCTCGGTTATTTTTTATTGCATTTTTATAATTTTTCATTAACTTTTTCCCCTTTCAAATTTTTCTTCATTTTTTTTTTGTTCACTTTTTTCTTTGTTTTAAAATTTTCTGTAAATTTTTTCTTTTTGTTTTATTCCATATTTTTGCCTCTTCATTTTTTATTTTTTTTTTCTACTTTTTCTCATTTTTTTTCTCAAATTTTATTTTATATATTTTGTATTTTCATTTTTTGTCTTGCTTTTTCTTAAATCTTTTTGTTTGCACTTTTTTTTTATTTCTTCTTTATAATTTTAAAACCTCAAACTTCTTTTTTTGTGTACATTCTTTTGTTTTTATTTATATTTTTTATTAACTTTTATTTTATTTTTCATCTTTCGTATTTTATATCTTTTTCCTTTATTTGTTATATATATTTTTATAATTTTTCACTAATCCTTTTTTTCTTTTTCTTTTAACTTATTTGTTGATTTACTTTCTTTTTTTTTTCTTTCTATTAAAATTCTCTATTTTTTTCTTGCTTTTTCTTATATCTTTTTGTTCGCACTTTTTTTTTATTTCTTCTTTACAATTTTAAAACCTCAAACTTCTTTTTTTGTGCACTTCCTTTTGTTTTTATTTATATTTTTTATTAACTTTTATTTTATTTTTTTTCTTTAAACTAAAAGTTTTTTCTATTTTCTATTTCAAATTTTTATTCATTCTGTCTTTTTATATTTTTTTTATTTTTTTCCATTTTTGGTATTTTATTTAATTTTTTCTTTTATATTACTATTTTTTATTTGTTTTTATAAATTTTAAAATTTTTATTTTTTGAATCTTTTTTATTTTTTCATTTTCATTTTTTTTGTTCTATGTTGTAATTTTTCAATAACTTTTTCCCTTCCAAATTTTCTTTCTTTTCGCTTTTTTTTTTTTTTTTTTTCTCACATGCTTTTTCAGTTTTACTTGTTTTCATTTTTTCGTCGTTTTAAAATTTTTTATATTTCTTTTTTCTTTTTTTATTCCAAATCTTTTGTCTTTTCTTATTTTTTCACAAATTTCCTTTCATTTCTTATTTGCATTTTTAAATTATTAGACTTTTTTTGCGCACTTTCTTTTGTTTTTATTTATATTTCTTATTAACTTTTATTTTATTTTTTATCTTTGATTTTTTATATCTTTTTCCTATATTTCTTATATTTTTTTTGTTTTTCTTTCTATATTCTGAACTAAAAGTTTTTTCTATTCTGTATTTGAAATTTTTATTCATTTTGTCTTTTCTATTTTTTTATTCGCTAATTTTTTAATATCTTACTTTTTTATTTTTTGCTTTTTTGGTATTTTATTTAATTTTTTTCTTCTATATTAACATTTTATCTTAATTTGTTTTTCCATTTATTTTTATTTATATTTCAAAAAAATTTTGTAAAGTTCAAAATTTTTTAGTTTTTATTTTTTCAATCTTTTTTATTTTTTTATTTTTCTTGCTATTTTTGTCCTACTTTGTAATTTTTTAATAACTTTTTCCCTTCAAAATTTTCCTTCTTTTTGCTTTTTTTCATATGCGTTCATTTTTACTTGTTTTAATTTTTTCGTTATTTTAAAAATTTTTATTTTTCTGTCTTTTATTCCAAATCTTTTGTCTTTTCGTTTTTATTCTTTTCTTTCTTTCTTTTTTTCGCAAATTTCCTTTCATTTCTTATTTGCGTTTTTAAATTCTCATGCTTTTTTTTTTTATTTTGCATTAACTTTTCTCTTTTTTAATTTTTTGTCTGACTTTTTATATTGTTTTATTATTAGGTCTTATATGTTTTCCAATTTTTTGTCCTTTTTAAACTAATTTTTCTTCAATTTTTGTCCTTTTTTATTTTCTTACTTTTTATATTTTTTGTTCTATTTTTTTTTCTTTTTTTGTGCTTTAATTTTTTTTCTTATTTTATTTTTATTTTTTTTTTCTTTCTTTTTTTATGGTTTCATAAGTTTTTATTAAGTTTTGAAATTTTTTATTTTTCTATCTTTTTTTATTTTATCATTCTCGGTTATTTTTTATTGCATTTTTATAATTTTTCATTAACTTTTTCCCCTTTCAAATTTTTCTTCATTTTTTTTTTGTTCACTTTTTTCTTTGTTTTAAAATTTTCTGTAAATTTTTTCTTTTTGTTTTATTCCATATTTTTGCCTCTTCATTTTTTATTTTTTTTTTCTACTTTTTCTCATTTTTTTTCTCAAATTTTATTTTATATATTTTGTATTTTCATTTTTTGTCTTGCTTTTTCTTAAATCTTTTTGTTTGCACTTTTTTTTTATTTCTTCTTTATAATTTTAAAACCTCAAACTTCTTTTTTTGTGTACATTCTTTTGTTTTTATTTATATTTTTTATTAACTTTTATTTTATTTTTCATCTTTCGTATTTTATATCTTTTTCCTTTATTTGTTATATATATTTTTATAATTTTTCACTAATCCTTTTTTTCTTTTTCTTTTAACTTATTTGTTGATTTACTTTCTTTTTTTTTTCTTTCTATTAAAATTCTCTATTTTTTTCTTGCTTTTTCTTATATCTTTTTGTTCGCACTTTTTTTTTATTTCTTCTTTACAATTTTAAAACCTCAAACTTCTTTTTTTGTGCACTTCCTTTTGTTTTTATTTATATTTTTTATTAACTTTTATTTTATTTTTTTTCTTTAAACTAAAAGTTTTTTCTATTTTCTATTTCAAATTTTTATTCATTCTGTCTTTTTATATTTTTTTTATTTTTTTCCATTTTTGGTATTTTATTTAATTTTTTCTTTTATATTACTATTTTTTATTTGTTTTTATAAATTTTAAAATTTTTATTTTTTGAATCTTTTTTATTTTTTCATTTTCATTTTTTTTGTTCTATGTTGTAATTTTTCAATAACTTTTTCCCTTCCAAATTTTCTTTCTTTTCGCTTTTTTTTTTTTTTTTTTTCTCACATGCTTTTTCAGTTTTACTTGTTTTCATTTTTTCGTCGTTTTAAAATTTTTTATATTTCTTTTTTCTTTTTTTATTCCAAATCTTTTGTCTTTTCTTATTTTTTCACAAATTTCCTTTCATTTCTTATTTGCATTTTTAAATTATTAGACTTTTTTTGCGCACTTTCTTTTGTTTTTATTTATATTTCTTATTAACTTTTATTTTATTTTTTATCTTTGATTTTTTATATCTTTTTCCTATATTTCTTATATTTTTTTTGTTTTTCTTTCTATATTCTGAACTAAAAGTTTTTTCTATTCTGTATTTGAAATTTTTATTCATTTTGTCTTTTCTATTTTTTTATTCGCTAATTTTTTAATATCTTACTTTTTTATTTTTTGCTTTTTTGGTATTTTATTTAATTTTTTTCTTCTATATTAACATTTTATCTTAATTTGTTTTTCCATTTATTTTTATTTATATTTCAAAAAAATTTTGTAAAGTTCAAAATTTTTTAGTTTTTATTTTTTCAATCTTTTTTATTTTTTTATTTTTCTTGCTATTTTTGTCCTACTTTGTAATTTTTTAATAACTTTTTCCCTTCAAAATTTTCCTTCTTTTTGCTTTTTTTCATATGCGTTCATTTTTACTTGTTTTAATTTTTTCGTTATTTTAAAAATTTTTATTTTTCTGTCTTTTATTCCAAATCTTTTGTCTTTTCGTTTTTATTCTTTTCTTTCTTTCTTTTTTTCGCAAATTTCCTTTCATTTCTTATTTGCGTTTTTAAATTCTCATGCTTTTTTTTTTTATTTTGCATTAACTTTTCTCTTTTTTAATTTTTTGTCTGACTTTTTATATTGTTTTATTATTAGGTCTTATATGTTTTCCAATTTTTTGTCCTTTTTAAACTAATTTTTCTTCAATTTTTGTCCTTTTTTATTTTCTTACTTTTTATATTTTTTGTTCTATTTTTTTTTCTTTTTTTGTGCTTTAATTTTTTTTCTTATTTTATTTTTATTTTTTTTTTCTTTCTTTTTTTATGGTTTCATAAGTTTTTATTAAGTTTTGAAATTTTTTATTTTTCTATCTTTTTTTATTTTATCATTCTCGGTTATTTTTTATTGCATTTTTATAATTTTTCATTAACTTTTTCCCCTTTCAAATTTTTCTTCATTTTTTTTTTGTTCACTTTTTTCTTTGTTTTAAAATTTTCTGTAAATTTTTTCTTTTTGTTTTATTCCATATTTTTGCCTCTTCATTTTTTATTTTTTTTTTCTACTTTTTCTCATTTTTTTTCTCAAATTTTATTTTATATATTTTGTATTTTCATTTTTTGTCTTGCTTTTTCTTAAATCTTTTTGTTTGCACTTTTTTTTTATTTCTTCTTTATAATTTTAAAACCTCAAACTTCTTTTTTTGTGTACATTCTTTTGTTTTTATTTATATTTTTTATTAACTTTTATTTTATTTTTCATCTTTCGTATTTTATATCTTTTTCCTTTATTTGTTATATATATTTTTATAATTTTTCACTAATCCTTTTTTTCTTTTTCTTTTAACTTATTTGTTGATTTACTTTCTTTTTTTTTTCTTTCTATTAAAATTCTCTATTTTTTTCTTGCTTTTTCTTATATCTTTTTGTTCGCACTTTTTTTTTATTTCTTCTTTACAATTTTAAAACCTCAAACTTCTTTTTTTGTGCACTTCCTTTTGTTTTTATTTATATTTTTTATTAACTTTTATTTTATTTTTTTTCTTTAAACTAAAAGTTTTTTCTATTTTCTATTTCAAATTTTTATTCATTCTGTCTTTTTATATTTTTTTTATTTTTTTCCATTTTTGGTATTTTATTTAATTTTTTCTTTTATATTACTATTTTTTATTTGTTTTTATAAATTTTAAAATTTTTATTTTTTGAATCTTTTTTATTTTTTCATTTTCATTTTTTTTGTTCTATGTTGTAATTTTTCAATAACTTTTTCCCTTCCAAATTTTCTTTCTTTTCGCTTTTTTTTTTTTTTTTTTTCTCACATGCTTTTTCAGTTTTACTTGTTTTCATTTTTTCGTCGTTTTAAAATTTTTTATATTTCTTTTTTCTTTTTTTATTCCAAATCTTTTGTCTTTTCTTATTTTTTCACAAATTTCCTTTCATTTCTTATTTGCATTTTTAAATTATTAGACTTTTTTTGCGCACTTTCTTTTGTTTTTATTTATATTTCTTATTAACTTTTATTTTATTTTTTATCTTTGATTTTTTATATCTTTTTCCTATATTTCTTATATTTTTTTTGTTTTTCTTTCTATATTCTGAACTAAAAGTTTTTTCTATTCTGTATTTGAAATTTTTATTCATTTTGTCTTTTCTATTTTTTTATTCGCTAATTTTTTAATATCTTACTTTTTTATTTTTTGCTTTTTTGGTATTTTATTTA
The DNA here is from genome assembly GCF_047325235.1 of Durio zibethinus. Lineage (NCBI taxonomy): Eukaryota > Viridiplantae > Streptophyta > Magnoliopsida > Malvales > Malvaceae > Durio > Durio zibethinus. The sequence continues at coordinate 42,641 of NW_028323008.1, read as the reverse complement.
ATTTTTTTCTTCTATATTAACATTTTATCTTAATTTGTTTTTCCATTTATTTTTATTTATATTTCAAAAAAATTTTGTAAAGTTCAAAATTTTTTAGTTTTTATTTTTTCAATCTTTTTTATTTTTTTATTTTTCTTGCTATTTTTGTCCTACTTTGTAATTTTTTAATAACTTTTTCCCTTCAAAATTTTCCTTCTTTTTGCTTTTTTTCATATGCGTTCATTTTTACTTGTTTTAATTTTTTCGTTATTTTAAAAATTTTTATTTTTCTGTCTTTTATTCCAAATCTTTTGTCTTTTCGTTTTTATTCTTTTCTTTCTTTCTTTTTTTCGCAAATTTCCTTTCATTTCTTATTTGCGTTTTTAAATTCTCATGCTTTTTTTTTTTATTTTGCATTAACTTTTCTCTTTTTTAATTTTTTGTCTGACTTTTTATATTGTTTTATTATTAGGTCTTATATGTTTTCCAATTTTTTGTCCTTTTTAAACTAATTTTTCTTCAATTTTTGTCCTTTTTTATTTTCTTACTTTTTATATTTTTTGTTCTATTTTTTTTTCTTTTTTTGTGCTTTAATTTTTTTTCTTATTTTATTTTTATTTTATTTTTCTTTCTTTTTTTATGGTTTCATAAGTTTTTATTAAGTTTTGAAATTTTTTATTTTTCTATCTTTTTTTATTTTATCATTCTCGGTTATTTTTTATTGCATTTTTATAATTTTTCATTAACTTTTTCCCCTTTCAAATTTTTCTTCATTTTTTTTTTGTTCACTTTTTTCTTTGTTTTAAAATTTTCTGTAAATTTTTTCTTTTTGTTTTATTCCATATTTTTGCCTCTTCATTTTTTATTTTTTTTTTCTACTTTTTCTCATTTTTTTTCTCAAATTTTATTTTATATATTTTGTATTTTCATTTTTTGTCTTGCTTTTTCTTAAATCTTTTTGTTTGCACTTTTTTTTTATTTCTTCTTTATAATTTTAAAACCTCAAACTTCTTTTTTTGTGTACATTCTTTTGTTTTTATTTATATTTTTTATTAACTTTTATTTTATTTTTCATCTTTCGTATTTTATATCTTTTTCCTTTATTTGTTATATATATTTTTATAATTTTTCACTAATCCTTTTTTTCTTTTTCTTTTAACTTATTTGTTGATTTACTTTCTTTTTTTTTTCTTTCTATTAAAATTCTCTATTTTTTTCTTGCTTTTTCTTATATCTTTTTGTTCGCACTTTTTTTTTATTTCTTCTTTACAATTTTAAAACCTCAAACTTCTTTTTTTGTGCACTTCCTTTTGTTTTTATTTATATTTTTTATTAACTTTTATTTTATTTTTTTTCTTTAAACTAAAAGTTTTTTCTATTTTCTATTTCAAATTTTTATTCATTCTGTCTTTTTATATTTTTTTTATTTTTTTCCATTTTTGGTATTTTATTTAATTTTTTCTTTTATATTACTATTTTTTATTTGTTTTTATAAATTTTAAAATTTTTATTTTTTGAATCTTTTTTATTTTTTCATTTTCATTTTTTTTGTTCTATGTTGTAATTTTTCAATAACTTTTTCCCTTCCAAATTTTCTTTCTTTTCGCTTTTTTTTTTTTTTTTTTTCTCACATGCTTTTTCAGTTTTACTTGTTTTCATTTTTTCGTCGTTTTAAAATTTTTTATATTTCTTTTTTCTTTTTTTATTCCAAATCTTTTGTCTTTTCTTATTTTTTCACAAATTTCCTTTCATTTCTTATTTGCATTTTTAAATTATTAGACTTTTTTTGCGCACTTTCTTTTGTTTTTATTTATATTTCTTATTAACTTTTATTTTATTTTTTATCTTTGATTTTTTATATCTTTTTCCTATATTTCTTATATTTTTTTTGTTTTTCTTTCTATATTCTGAACTAAAAGTTTTTTCTATTCTGTATTTGAAATTTTTATTCATTTTGTCTTTTCTATTTTTTTATTCGCTAATTTTTTAATATCTTACTTTTTTATTTTTTGCTTTTTTGGTATTTTATTTAATTTTTTTCTTCTATATTAACATTTTATCTTAATTTGTTTTTCCATTTATTTTTATTTATATTTCAAAAAAATTTTGTAAAGTTCAAAATTTTTTAGTTTTTATTTTTTCAATCTTTTTTATTTTTTTATTTTTCTTGCTATTTTTGTCCTACTTTGTAATTTTTTAATAACTTTTTCCCTTCAAAATTTTCCTTCTTTTTGCTTTTTTTCATATGCGTTCATTTTTACTTGTTTTAATTTTTTCGTTATTTTAAAAATTTTTATTTTTCTGTCTTTTATTCCAAATCTTTTGTCTTTTCGTTTTTATTCTTTTCTTTCTTTCTTTTTTTCGCAAATTTCCTTTCATTTCTTATTTGCGTTTTTAAATTCTCATGCTTTTTTTTTTTATTTTGCATTAACTTTTCTCTTTTTTAATTTTTTGTCTGACTTTTTATATTGTTTTATTATTAGGTCTTATATGTTTTCCAATTTTTTGTCCTTTTTAAACTAATTTTTCTTCAATTTTTGTCCTTTTTTATTTTCTTACTTTTTATATTTTTTGTTCTATTTTTTTTTCTTTTTTTGTGCTTTAATTTTTTTTCTTATTTTATTTTTATTTTTTTTTTCTTTCTTTTTTTATGGTTTCATAAGTTTTTATTAAGTTTTGAAATTTTTTATTTTTCTATCTTTTTTTATTTTATCATTCTCGGTTATTTTTTATTGCATTTTTATAATTTTTCATTAACTTTTTCCCCTTTCAAATTTTTCTTCATTTTTTTTTTGTTCACTTTTTTCTTTGTTTTAAAATTTTCTGTAAATTTTTTCTTTTTGTTTTATTCCATATTTTTGCCTCTTCATTTTTTATTTTTTTTTTCTACTTTTTCTCATTTTTTTTCTCAAATTTTATTTTATATATTTTGTATTTTCATTTTTTGTCTTGCTTTTTCTTAAATCTTTTTGTTTGCACTTTTTTTTTATTTCTTCTTTATAATTTTAAAACCTCAAACTTCTTTTTTTGTGTACATTCTTTTGTTTTTATTTATATTTTTTATTAACTTTTATTTTATTTTTCATCTTTCGTATTTTATATCTTTTTCCTTTATTTGTTATATATATTTTTATAATTTTTCACTAATCCTTTTTTTCTTTTTCTTTTAACTTATTTGTTGATTTACTTTCTTTTTTTTTTCTTTCTATTAAAATTCTCTATTTTTTTCTTGCTTTTTCTTATATCTTTTTGTTCGCACTTTTTTTTTATTTCTTCTTTACAATTTTAAAACCTCAAACTTCTTTTTTTGTGCACTTCCTTTTGTTTTTATTTATATTTTTTATTAACTTTTATTTTATTTTTTTTCTTTAAACTAAAAGTTTTTTCTATTTTCTATTTCAAATTTTTATTCATTCTGTCTTTTTATATTTTTTTTATTTTTTTCCATTTTTGGTATTTTATTTAATTTTTTCTTTTATATTACTATTTTTTATTTGTTTTTATAAATTTTAAAATTTTTATTTTTTGAATCTTTTTTATTTTTTCATTTTCATTTTTTTTGTTCTATGTTGTAATTTTTCAATAACTTTTTCCCTTCCAAATTTTCTTTCTTTTCGCTTTTTTTTTTTTTTTTTTTCTCACATGCTTTTTCAGTTTTACTTGTTTTCATTTTTTCGTCGTTTTAAAATTTTTTATATTTCTTTTTTCTTTTTTTATTCCAAATCTTTTGTCTTTTCTTATTTTTTCACAAATTTCCTTTCATTTCTTATTTGCATTTTTAAATTATTAGACTTTTTTTGCGCACTTTCTTTTGTTTTTATTTATATTTCTTATTAACTTTTATTTTATTTTTTATCTTTGATTTTTTATATCTTTTTCCTATATTTCTTATATTTTTTTTGTTTTTCTTTCTATATTCTGAACTAAAAGTTTTTTCTATTCTGTATTTGAAATTTTTATTCATTTTGTCTTTTCTATTTTTTTATTCGCTAATTTTTTAATATCTTACTTTTTTATTTTTTGCTTTTTTGGTATTTTATTTAATTTTTTTCTTCTATATTAACATTTTATCTTAATTTGTTTTTCCATTTATTTTTATTTATATTTCAAAAAAATTTTGTAAAGTTCAAAATTTTTTAGTTTTTATTTTTTCAATCTTTTTTATTTTTTTATTTTTCTTGCTATTTTTGTCCTACTTTGTAATTTTTTAATAACTTTTTCCCTTCAAAATTTTCCTTCTTTTTGCTTTTTTTCATATGCGTTCATTTTTACTTGTTTTAATTTTTTCGTTATTTTAAAAATTTTTATTTTTCTGTCTTTTATTCCAAATCTTTTGTCTTTTCGTTTTTATTCTTTTCTTTCTTTCTTTTTTTCGCAAATTTCCTTTCATTTCTTATTTGCGTTTTTAAATTCTCATGCTTTTTTTTTTTATTTTGCATTAACTTTTCTCTTTTTTAATTTTTTGTCTGACTTTTTATATTGTTTTATTATTAGGTCTTATATGTTTTCCAATTTTTTGTCCTTTTTAAACTAATTTTTCTTCAATTTTTGTCCTTTTTTATTTTCTTACTTTTTATATTTTTTGTTCTATTTTTTTTTCTTTTTTTGTGCTTTAATTTTTTTTCTTATTTTATTTTTATTTTTTTTTTCTTTCTTTTTTTATGGTTTCATAAGTTTTTATTAAGTTTTGAAATTTTTTATTTTTCTATCTTTTTTTATTTTATCATTCTCGGTTATTTTTTATTGCATTTTTATAATTTTTCATTAACTTTTTCCCCTTTCAAATTTTTCTTCATTTTTTTTTTGTTCACTTTTTTCTTTGTTTTAAAATTTTCTGTAAATTTTTTCTTTTTGTTTTATTCCATATTTTTGCCTCTTCATTTTTTATTTTTTTTTTCTACTTTTTCTCATTTTTTTTCTCAAATTTTATTTTATATATTTTGTATTTTCATTTTTTGTCTTGCTTTTTCTTAAATCTTTTTGTTTGCACTTTTTTTTTATTTCTTCTTTATAATTTTAAAACCTCAAACTTCTTTTTTTGTGTACATTCTTTTGTTTTTATTTATATTTTTTATTAACTTTTATTTTATTTTTCATCTTTCGTATTTTATATCTTTTTCCTTTATTTGTTATATATATTTTTATAATTTTTCACTAATCCTTTTTTTCTTTTTCTTTTAACTTATTTGTTGATTTACTTTCTTTTTTTTTTCTTTCTATTAAAATTCTCTATTTTTTTCTTGCTTTTTCTTATATCTTTTTGTTCGCACTTTTTTTTTATTTCTTCTTTACAATTTTAAAACCTCAAACTTCTTTTTTTGTGCACTTCCTTTTGTTTTTATTTATATTTTTTATTAACTTTTATTTTATTTTTTTTCTTTAAACTAAAAGTTTTTTCTATTTTCTATTTCAAATTTTTATTCATTCTGTCTTTTTATATTTTTTTTATTTTTTTCCATTTTTGGTATTTTATTTAATTTTTTCTTTTATATTACTATTTTTTATTTGTTTTTATAAATTTTAAAATTTTTATTTTTTGAATCTTTTTTATTTTTTCATTTTCATTTTTTTTGTTCTATGTTGTAATTTTTCAATAACTTTTTCCCTTCCAAATTTTCTTTCTTTTCGCTTTTTTTTTTTTTTTTTTTCTCACATGCTTTTTCAGTTTTACTTGTTTTCATTTTTTCGTCGTTTTAAAATTTTTTATATTTCTTTTTTCTTTTTTTATTCCAAATCTTTTGTCTTTTCTTATTTTTTCACAAATTTCCTTTCATTTCTTATTTGCATTTTTAAATTATTAGACTTTTTTTGCGCACTTTCTTTTGTTTTTATTTATATTTCTTATTAACTTTTATTTTATTTTTTATCTTTGATTTTTTATATCTTTTTCCTATATTTCTTATATTTTTTTTGTTTTTCTTTCTATATTCTGAACTAAAAGTTTTTTCTATTCTGTATTTGAAATTTTTATTCATTTTGTCTTTTCTATTTTTTTATTCGCTAATTTTTTAATATCTTACTTTTTTATTTTTTGCTTTTTTGGTATTTTATTTAATTTTTTTCTTCTATATTAACATTTTATCTTAATTTGTTTTTCCATTTATTTTTATTTATATTTCAAAAAAATTTTGTAAAGTTCAAAATTTTTTAGTTTTTATTTTTTCAATCTTTTTTATTTTTTTATTTTTCTTGCTATTTTTGTCCTACTTTGTAATTTTTTAATAACTTTTTCCCTTCAAAATTTTCCTTCTTTTTGCTTTTTTTCATATGCGTTCATTTTTACTTGTTTTAATTTTTTCGTTATTTTAAAAATTTTTATTTTTCTGTCTTTTATTCCAAATCTTTTGTCTTTTCGTTTTTATTCTTTTCTTTCTTTCTTTTTTTCGCAAATTTCCTTTCATTTCTTATTTGCGTTTTTAAATTCTCATGCTTTTTTTTTTTATTTTGCATTAACTTTTCTCTTTTTTAATTTTTTGTCTGACTTTTTATATTGTTTTATTATTAGGTCTTATATGTTTTCCAATTTTTTGTCCTTTTTAAACTAATTTTTCTTCAATTTTTGTCCTTTTTTATTTTCTTACTTTTTATATTTTTTGTTCTATTTTTTTTTCTTTTTTTGTGCTTTAATTTTTTTTCTTATTTTATTTTTATTTTTTTTTTCTTTCTTTTTTTATGGTTTCATAAGTTTTTATTAAGTTTTGAAATTTTTTATTTTTCTATCTTTTTTTATTTTATCATTCTCGGTTATTTTTTATTGCATTTTTATAATTTTTCATTAACTTTTTCCCCTTTCAAATTTTTCTTCATTTTTTTTTTGTTCACTTTTTTCTTTGTTTTAAAATTTTCTGTAAATTTTTTCTTTTTGTTTTATTCCATATTTTTGCCTCTTCATTTTTTATTTTTTTTTTCTACTTTTTCTCATTTTTTTTCTCAAATTTTATTTTATATATTTTGTATTTTCATTTTTTGTCTTGCTTTTTCTTAAATCTTTTTGTTTGCACTTTTTTTTTATTTCTTCTTTATAATTTTAAAACCTCAAACTTCTTTTTTTGTGTACATTCTTTTGTTTTTATTTATATTTTTTATTAACTTTTATTTTATTTTTCATCTTTCGTATTTTATATCTTTTTCCTTTATTTGTTATATATATTTTTATAATTTTTCACTAATCCTTTTTTTCTTTTTCTTTTAACTTATTTGTTGATTTACTTTCTTTTTTTTTTCTTTCTATTAAAATTCTCTATTTTTTTCTTGCTTTTTCTTATATCTTTTTGTTCGCACTTTTTTTTTATTTCTTCTTTACAATTTTAAAACCTCAAACTTCTTTTTTTGTGCACTTCCTTTTGTTTTTATTTATATTTTTTATTAACTTTTATTTTATTTTTTTTCTTTAAACTAAAAGTTTTTTCTATTTTCTATTTCAAATTTTTATTCATTCTGTCTTTTTATATTTTTTTTATTTTTTTCCATTTTTGGTATTTTATTTAATTTTTTCTTTTATATTACTATTTTTTATTTGTTTTTATAAATTTTAAAATTTTTATTTTTTGAATCTTTTTTATTTTTTCATTTTCATTTTTTTTGTTCTATGTTGTAATTTTTCAATAACTTTTTCCCTTCCAAATTTTCTTTCTTTTCGCTTTTTTTTTTTTTTTTTTTCTCACATGCTTTTTCAGTTTTACTTGTTTTCATTTTTTCGTCGTTTTAAAATTTTTTATATTTCTTTTTTCTTTTTTTATTCCAAATCTTTTGTCTTTTCTTATTTTTTCACAAATTTCCTTTCATTTCTTATTTGCATTTTTAAATTATTAGACTTTTTTTGCGCACTTTCTTTTGTTTTTATTTATATTTCTTATTAACTTTTATTTTATTTTTTATCTTTGATTTTTTATATCTTTTTCCTATATTTCTTATATTTTTTTTGTTTTTCTTTCTATATTCTGAACTAAAAGTTTTTTCTATTCTGTATTTGAAATTTTTATTCATTTTGTCTTTTCTATTTTTTTATTCGCTAATTTTTTAATATCTTACTTTTTTATTTTTTGCTTTTTTGGTATTTTATTTAATTTTTTTCTTCTATATTAACATTTTATCTTAATTTGTTTTTCCATTTATTTTTATTTATATTTCAAAAAAATTTTGTAAAGTTCAAAATTTTTTAGTTTTTATTTTTTCAATCTTTTTTATTTTTTTATTTTTCTTGCTATTTTTGTCCTACTTTGTAATTTTTTAATAACTTTTTCCCTTCAAAATTTTCCTTCTTTTTGCTTTTTTTCATATGCGTTCATTTTTACTTGTTTTAATTTTTTCGTTATTTTAAAAATTTTTATTTTTCTGTCTTTTATTCCAAATCTTTTGTCTTTTCGTTTTTATTCTTTTCTTTCTTTTTTTTTTTTCGCAAATTTCCTTTCATTTCTTATTTGCGTTTTTAAATTCTCATGCTTTTTTTTTTTATTTTGCATTAACTTTTCTCTTTTTTAATTTTTTGTCTGACTTTTTATATTGTTTTATTATTAGGTCTTATATGTTTTCCAATTTTTTGTCCTTTTTAAACTAATTTTTCTTCAATTTTTGTCCTTTTTTATTTTCTTACTTTTTATATTTTTTGTTCTATTTTTTTTTCTTTTTTTGTGCTTTAATTTTTTTTCTTATTTTATTTTTATTTTTTTTTTCTTTCTTTTTTTATGGTTTCATAAGTTTTTATTAAGTTTTGAAATTTTTTATTTTTCTATCTTTTTTTATTTTATCATTCTCGGTTATTTTTTATTGCATTTTTATAATTTTTCATTAACTTTTTCCCCTTTCAAATTTTTCTTCATTTTTTTTTTGTTCACTTTTTTCTTTGTTTTAAAATTTTCTGTAAATTTTTTCTTTTTGTTTTATTCCATATTTTTGCCTCTTCATTTTTTATTTTTTTTTTCTACTTTTTCTCATTTTTTTTCTCAAATTTTATTTTATATATTTTGTATTTTCATTTTTTGTCTTGCTTTTTCTTAAATCTTTTTGTTTGCACTTTTTTTTTATTTCTTCTTTATAATTTTAAAACCTCAAACTTCTTTTTTTGTGTACATTCTTTTGTTTTTATTTATATTTTTTATTAACTTTTATTTTATTTTTCATCTTTCGTATTTTATATCTTTTTCCTTTATTTGTTATATATATTTTTATAATTTTTCACTAATCCTTTTTTTCTTTTTCTTTTAACTTATTTGTTGATTTACTTTCTTTTTTTTTTCTTTCTATTAAAATTCTCTATTTTTTTCTTGCTTTTTCTTATATCTTTTTGTTCGCACTTTTTTTTTATTTCTTCTTTACAATTTTAAAACCTCAAACTTCTTTTTTTGTGCACTTCCTTTTGTTTTTATTTATATTTTTTATTAACTTTTATTTTATTTTTTTTCTTTAAACTAAAAGTTTTTTCTATTTTCTATTTCAAATTTTTATTCATTCTGTCTTTTTATATTTTTTTTATTTTTTTCCATTTTTGGTATTTTATTTAATTTTTTCTTTTATATTACTATTTTTTATTTGTTTTTATAAATTTTAAAATTTTTATTTTTTGAATCTTTTTTATTTTTTCATTTTCATTTTTTTTGTTCTATGTTGTAATTTTTCAATAACTTTTTCCCTTCCAAATTTTCTTTCTTTTCGCTTTTTTTTTTTTTTTTTTCTCACATGCTTTTTCAGTTTTACTTGTTTTCATTTTTTCGTCGTTTTAAAATTTTTTATATTTCTTTTTTCTTTTTTTATTCCAAATCTTTTGTCTTTTCTTATTTTTTCACAAATTTCCTTTCATTTCTTATTTGCATTTTTAAATTATTAGACTTTTTTTGCGCACTTTCTTTTGTTTTTATTTATATTTCTTATTAACTTTTATTTTATTTTTTATCTTTGATTTTTTATATCTTTTTCCTATATTTCTTATATTTTTTTTGTTTTTCTTTCTATATTCTGAACTAAAAGTTTTTTCTATTCTGTATTTGAAATTTTTATTCATTTTGTCTTTTCTATTTTTTTATTCGCTAATTTTTTAATATCTTACTTTTTTATTTTTTGCTTTTTTGGTATTTTATTTAATTTTTTTCTTCTATATTAACATTTTATCTTAATTTGTTTTTCCATTTATTTTTATTTATATTTCAAAAAAATTTTGTAAAGTTCAAAATTTTTTAGTTTTTATTTTTTCAATCTTTTTTATTTTTTTATTTTTCTTGCTATTTTTGTCCTACTTTGTAATTTTTTAATAACTTTTTCCCTTCAAAATTTTCCTTCTTTTTGCTTTTTTTCATATGCGTTCATTTTTACTTGTTTTAATTTTTTCGTTATTTTAAAAATTTTTATTTTTCTGTCTTTTATTCCAAATCTTTTGTCTTTTCGTTTTTATTCTTTTCTTTCTTTTTTTTTTTTCGCAAATTTCCTTTCATTTCTTATTTGCGTTTTTAAATTCTCATGCTTTTTTTTTTTATTTTGCATTAACTTTTCTCTTTTTTAATTTTTTGTCTGACTTTTTATATTGTTTTATTATTAGGTCTTATATGTTTTCCAATTTTTTGTCCTTTTTAAACTAATTTTTCTTCAATTTTTGTCCTTTTTTATTTTCTTACTTTTTATATTTTTTGTTCTATTTTTTTTTCTTTTTTTGTGCTTTAATTTTTTTTCTTATTTTATTTTTATTTTTTTTTTCTTTCTTTTTTTATGGTTTCATAAGTTTTTATTAAGTTTTGAAATTTTTTATTTTTCTATCTTTTTTTATTTTATCATTCTCGGTTATTTTTTATTGCATTTTTATAATTTTTCATTAACTTTTTCCCCTTTCAAATTTTTCTTCATTTTTTTTTTGTTCACTTTTTTCTTTGTTTTAAAATTTTCTGTAAATTTTTTCTTTTTGTTTTATTCCATATTTTTGCCTCTTCATTTTTTATTTTTTTTTTCTACTTTTTCTCATTTTTTTTCTCAAATTTTATTTTATATATTTTGTATTTTCATTTTTTGTCTTGCTTTTTCTTAAATCTTTTTGTTTGCACTTTTTTTTTATTTCTTCTTTATAATTTTAAAACCTCAAACTTCTTTTTTTGTGTACATTCTTTTGTTTTTATTTATATTTTTTATTAACTTTTATTTTATTTTTCATCTTTCGTATTTTATATCTTTTTCCTTTATTTGTTATATATATTTTTATAATTTTTCACTAATCCTTTTTTTCTTTTTCTTTTAACTTATTTGTTGATTTACTTTCTTTTTTTTTTCTTTCTATTAAAATTCTCTATTTTTTTCTTGCTTTTTCTTATATCTTTTTGTTCGCACTTTTTTTTTATTTCTTCTTTACAATTTTAAAACCTCAAACTTCTTTTTTTGTGCACTTCCTTTTGTTTTTATTTATATTTTTTATTAACTTTTATTTTATTTTTTTTCTTTAAACTAAAAGTTTTTTCTATTTTCTATTTCAAATTTTTATTCATTCTGTCTTTTTATATTTTTTTTATTTTTTTCCATTTTTGGTATTTTATTTAATTTTTTCTTTTATATTACTATTTTTTATTTGTTTTTATAAAATTTAAAATTTTTATTTTTTGAATCTTTTTTATTTTTTCATTTTCATTTTTTTTGTTCTATGTTGTAATTTTTCAATAACTTTTTCCCTTCCAAATTTTCTTTCTTTTCGCTTTTTTTTTTTTTTTTCTCACATGCTTTTTCAGTTTTACTTGTTTTCATTTTTTCGTCGTTTTAAAATTTTTTATATTTCTTTTTTCTTTTTTTATTCCAAATCTTTTGTCTTTTCTTATTTTTTCACAAATTTCCTTTCATTTCTTATTTGCATTTTTAAATTATTAGACTTTTTTTGCGCACTTTCTTTTGTTTTTATTTATATTTCTTATTAACTTTTATTTTATTTTTTATCTTTGATTTTTTATATCTTTTTCCTATATTTCTTATATTTTTTTTGTTTTTCTTTCTATATTCTGAACTAAAAGTTTTTTCTATTCTGTATTTGAAATTTTTATTCATTTTGTCTTTTCTATTTTTTTATTCGCTAATTTTTTAATATCTTACTTTTTTATTTTTTGCTTTTTTGGTATTTTATTTAATTTTTTTCTTCTATATTAACATTTTATCTTAATTTGTTTTTCCATTTATTTTTATTTATATTTCAAAAAAATTTTGTAAAGTTCAAAATTTTTTAGTTTTTATTTTTTCAATCTTTTTTATTTTTTTATTTTTCTTGCTATTTTTGTCCTACTTTGTAATTTTTTAATAACTTTTTCCCTTCAAAATTTTCCTTCTTTTTGCTTTTTTTCATATGCGTTCATTTTTACTTGTTTTAATTTTTTCGTTATTTTAAAAATTTTTATTTTTCTGTCTTTTATTCCAAATCTTTTGTCTTTTCGTTTTTATTCTTTTCTTTCTTTTTTTTTTTTCGCAAATTTCCTTTCATTTCTTATTTGCGTTTTTAAATTCTCATGCTTTTTTTTTTTATTTTGCATTAACTTTTCTCTTTTTTAATTTTTTGTCTGACTTTTTATATTGTTTTATTATTAGGTCTTATATGTTTTCCAATTTTTTGTCCTTTTTAAACTAATTTTTCTTCAATTTTTGTCCTTTTTTATTTTCTTACTTTTTATATTTTTTGTTCTATTTTTTTTTCTTTTTTTGTGCTTTAATTTTTTTTCTTATTTTATTTTTATTTTTTTTTTCTTTCTTTTTTTATGGTTTCATAAGTTTTTATTAAGTTTTGAAATTTTTTATTTTTCTATCTTTTTTTATTTTATCATTCTCGGTTATTTTTTATTGCATTTTTATAATTTTTCATTAACTTTTTCCCCTTTCAAATTTTTCTTCATTTTTTTTTTGTTCACTTTTTTCTTTGTTTTAAAATTTTCTGTAAATTTTTTCTTTTTGTTTTATTCCATATTTTTGCCTCTTCATTTTTTATTTTTTTTTTCTACTTTTTCTCATTTTTTTTCTCAAATTTTATTTTATATATTTTGTATTTTCATTTTTTGTCTTGCTTTTTCTTAAATCTTTTTGTTTGCACTTTTTTTTTATTTCTTCTTTATAATTTTAAAACCTCAAACTTCTTTTTTTGTGTACATTCTTTTGTTTTTATTTATATTTTTTATTAACTTTTATTTTATTTTTCATCTTTCGTATTTTATATCTTTTTCCTTTATTTGTTATATATATTTTTATAATTTTTCACTAATCCTTTTTTTCTTTTTCTTTTAACTTATTTGTTGATTTACTTTCTTTTTTTTTTCTTTCTATTAAAATTCTCTATTTTTTTCTTGCTTTTTCTTATATCTTTTTGTTCGCACTTTTTTTTTATTTCTTCTTTACAATTTTAAAACCTCAAACTTCTTTTTTTGTGCACTTCCTTTTGTTTTTATTTATATTTTTTATTAACTTTTATTTTATTTTTTTTCTTTAAACTAAAAGTTTTTTCTATTTTCTATTTCAAATTTTTATTCATTCTGTCTTTTTATATTTTTTTTATTTTTTTCCATTTTTGGTATTTTATTTAATTTTTTCTTTTATATTACTATTTTTTATTTGTTTTTATAAAATTTAAAATTTTTATTTTTTGAATCTTTTTTATTTTTTCATTTTCATTTTTTTTGTTCTATGTTGTAATTTTTCAATAACTTTTTCCCTTCCAAATTTTCTTTCTTTTCGCTTTTTTTTTTTTTTTTCTCACATGCTTTTTCAGTTTTACTTGTTTTCATTTTTTCGTCGTTTTAAAATTTTTTATATTTCTTTTTTCTTTTTTTATTCCAAATCTTTTGTCTTTTCTTATTTTTTCACAAATTTCCTTTCATTTCTTATTTGCATTTTTAAATTATTAGACTTTTTTTGCGCACTTTCTTTTGTTTTTATTTATATTTCTTATTAACTTTTATTTTATTTTTTATCTTTGATTTTTTATATCTTTTTCCTATATTTCTTATATTTTTTTTGTTTTTCTTTCTATATTCTGAACTAAAAGTTTTTTCTATTCTGTATTTGAAATTTTTATTCATTTTGTCTTTTCTATTTTTTTATTCGCTAATTTTTTAATATCTTACTTTTTTATTTTTTGCTTTTTTGGTATTTTATTTAATTTTTTTCTTCTATATTAACATTTTATCTTAATTTGTTTTTCCATTTATTTTTATTTATATTTCAAAAAAATTTTGTAAAGTTCAAAATTTTTTAGTTTTTATTTTTTCAATCTTTTTTATTTTTTTATTTTTCTTGCTATTTTTGTCCTACTTTGTAATTTTTTAATAACTTTTTCCCTTCAAAATTTTCCTTCTTTTTGCTTTTTTTCATATGCGTTCATTTTTACTTGTTTTAATTTTTTCGTTATTTTAAAAATTTTTATTTTTCTGTCTTTTATTCCAAATCTTTTGTCTTTTCGTTTTTATTCTTTTCTTTCTTTTTTTTTTTTCGCAAATTTCCTTTCATTTCTTATTTGCGTTTTTAAATTCTCATGCTTTTTTTTTTTATTTTGCATTAACTTTTCTCTTTTTTAATTTTTTGTCTGACTTTTTATATTGTTTTATTATTAGGTCTTATATGTTTTCCAATTTTTTGTCCTTTTTAAACTAATTTTTCTTCAATTTTTGTCCTTTTTTATTTTCTTACTTTTTATATTTTTTGTTCTATTTTTTTTTCTTTTTTTGTGCTTTAATTTTTTTTCTTATTTTATTTTTATTTTTTTTTTCTTTCTTTTTTTATGGTTTCATAAGTTTTTATTAAGTTTTGAAATTTTTTATTTTTCTATCTTTTTTTATTTTATCATTCTCGGTTATTTTTTATTGCATTTTTATAATTTTTCATTAACTTTTTCCCCTTTCAAATTTTTCTTCATTTTTTTTTTGTTCACTTTTTTCTTTGTTTTAAAATTTTCTGTAAATTTTTTCTTTTTGTTTTATTCCATATTTTTGCCTCTTCATTTTTTATTTTTTTTTTCTACTTTTTCTCATTTTTTTTCTCAAATTTTATTTTATATATTTTGTATTTTCATTTTTTGTCTTGCTTTTTCTTAAATCTTTTTGTTTGCACTTTTTTTTTATTTCTTCTTTATAATTTTAAAACCTCAAACTTCTTTTTTTGTGTACATTCTTTTGTTTTTATTTATATTTTTTATTAACTTTTATTTTATTTTTCATCTTTCGTATTTTATATCTTTTTCCTTTATTTGTTATATATATTTTTATAATTTTTCACTAATCCTTTTTTTCTTTTTCTTTTAACTTATTTGTTGATTTACTTTCTTTTTTTTTTCTTTCTATTAAAATTCTCTATTTTTTTCTTGCTTTTTCTTATATCTTTTTGTTCGCACTTTTTTTTTATTTCTTCTTTACAATTTTAAAACCTCAAACTTCTTTTTTTGTGCACTTCCTTTTGTTTTTATTTATATTTTTTATTAACTTTTATTTTATTTTTTTTCTTTAAACTAAAAGTTTTTTCTATTTTCTATTTCAAATTTTTATTCATTCTGTCTTTTTATATTTTTTTTATTTTTTTCCATTTTTGGTATTTTATTTAATTTTTTCTTTTATATTACTATTTTTTATTTGTTTTTATAAAATTTAAAATTTTTATTTTTTGAATCTTTTTTATTTTTTCATTTTCATTTTTTTTGTTCTATGTTGTAATTTTTCAATAACTTTTTCCCTTCCAAATTTTCTTTCTTTTCGCTTTTTTTTTTTTTTTTTCTCACATGCTTTTTCAGTTTTACTTGTTTTCATTTTTTCGTCGTTTTAAAATTTTTTATATTTCTTTTTTCTTTTTTTATTCCAAATCTTTTGTCTTTTCTTATTTTTTCACAAATTTCCTTTCATTTCTTATTTGCATTTTTAAATTATTAGACTTTTTTTGCGCACTTTCTTTTGTTTTTATTTATATTTCTTATTAACTTTTATTTTATTTTTTATCTTTGATTTTTTATATCTTTTTCCTATATTTCTTATATTTTTTTTGTTTTTCTTTCTATATTCTGAACTAAAAGTTTTTTCTATTCTGTATTTGAAATTTTTATTCATTTTGTCTTTTCTATTTTTTTATTCGCTAATTTTTTAATATCTTACTTTTTTATTTTTTGCTTTTTTGGTATTTTATTTAATTTTTTTCTTCTATATTAACATTTTATCTTAATTTGTTTTTCCATTTATTTTTATTTATATTTCAAAAAAATTTTGTAAAGTTCAAAATTTTTTAGTTTTTATTTTTTCAATCTTTTTTATTTTTTTATTTTTCTTGCTATTTTTGTCCTACTTTGTAATTTTTTAATAACTTTTTCCCTTCAAAATTTTCCTTCTTTTTGCTTTTTTTCATATGCGTTCATTTTTACTTGTTTTAATTTTTTCGTTATTTTAAAAATTTTTATTTTTCTGTCTTTTATTCCAAATCTTTTGTCTTTTCGTTTTTATTCTTTTCTTTCTTTTTTTTTTTTCGCAAATTTCCTTTCATTTCTTATTTGCGTTTTTAAATTCTCATGCTTTTTTTTTTTATTTTGCATTAACTTTTCTCTTTTTTAATTTTTTGTCTGACTTTTTATATTGTTTTATTATTAGGTCTTATATGTTTTCCAATTTTTTGTCCTTTTTAAACTAATTTTTCTTCAATTTTTGTCCTTTTTTATTTTCTTACTTTTTATATTTTTTGTTCTATTTTTTTTTCTTTTTTTGTGCTTTAATTTTTTTTCTTATTTTATTTTTATTTTTTTTTTCTTTCTTTTTTTATGGTTTCATAAGTTTTTATTAAGTTTTGAAATTTTTTATTTTTCTATCTTTTTTTATTTTATCATTCTCGGTTATTTTTTATTGCATTTTTATAATTTTTCATTAACTTTTTCCCCTTTCAAATTTTTCTTCATTTTTTTTTTGTTCACTTTTTTCTTTGTTTTAAAATTTTCTGTAAATTTTTTCTTTTTGTTTTATTCCATATTTTTGCCTCTTCATTTTTTATTTTTTTTTTCTACTTTTTCTCATTTTTTTTCTCAAATTTTATTTTATATATTTTGTATTTTCATTTTTTGTCTTGCTTTTTCTTAAATCTTTTTGTTTGCACTTTTTTTTTATTTCTTCTTTATAATTTTAAAACCTCAAACTTCTTTTTTTGTGTACATTCTTTTGTTTTTATTTATATTTTTTATTAACTTTTATTTTATTTTTCATCTTTCGTATTTTATATCTTTTTCCTTTATTTGTTATATATATTTTTATAATTTTTCACTAATCCTTTTTTTCTTTTTCTTTTAACTTATTTGTTGATTTACTTTCTTTTTTTTTTCTTTCTATTAAAATTCTCTATTTTTTTCTTGCTTTTTCTTATATCTTTTTGTTCGCACTTTTTTTTTATTTCTTCTTTACAATTTTAAAACCTCAAACTTCTTTTTTTGTGCACTTCCTTTTGTTTTTATTTATATTTTTTATTAACTTTTATTTTATTTTTTTTCTTTAAACTAAAAGTTTTTTCTATTTTCTATTTCAAATTTTTATTCATTCTGTCTTTTTATATTTTTTTTATTTTTTTCCATTTTTGGTATTTTATTTAATTTTTTCTTTTATATTACTATTTTTTATTTGTTTTTATAAAATTTAAAATTTTTATTTTTTGAATCTTTTTTATTTTTTCATTTTCATTTTTTTTGTTCTATGTTGTAATTTTTCAATAACTTTTTCCCTTCCAAATTTTCTTTCTTTTCGCTTTTTTTTTTTTTTTTCTCACATGCTTTTTCAGTTTTACTTGTTTTCATTTTTTCGTCGTTTTAAAATTTTTTATATTTCTTTTTTCTTTTTTTATTCCAAATCTTTTGTCTTTTCTTATTTTTTCACAAATTTCCTTTCATTTCTTATTTGCATTTTTAAATTATTAGACTTTTTTTGCGCACTTTCTTTTGTTTTTATTTATATTTCTTATTAACTTTTATTTTATTTTTTATCTTTGATTTTTTATATCTTTTTCCTATATTTCTTATATTTTTTTTGTTTTTCTTTCTATATTCTGAACTAAAAGTTTTTTCTATTCTGTATTTGAAATTTTTATTCATTTTGTCTTTTCTATTTTTTTATTCGCTAATTTTTTAATATCTTACTTTTTTATTTTTTGCTTTTTTGGTATTTTATTTAATTTTTTTCTTCTATATTAACATTTTATCTTAATTTGTTTTTCCATTTATTTTTATTTATATTTCAAAAAAATTTTGTAAAGTTCAAAATTTTTTAGTTTTTATTTTTTCAATCTTTTTTATTTTTTTATTTTTCTTGCTATTTTTGTCCTACTTTGTAATTTTTTAATAACTTTTTCCCTTCAAAATTTTCCTTCTTTTTGCTTTTTTTCATATGCGTTCATTTTTACTTGTTTTAATTTTTTCGTTATTTTAAAAATTTTTATTTTTCTGTCTTTTATTCCAAATCTTTTGTCTTTTCGTTTTTATTCTTTTCTTTCTTTTTTTTTTTTCGCAAATTTCCTTTCATTTCTTATTTGCGTTTTTAAATTCTCATGCTTTTTTTTTTTATTTTGCATTAACTTTTCTCTTTTTTAATTTTTTGTCTGACTTTTTATATTGTTTTATTATTAGGTCTTATATGTTTTCCAATTTTTTGTCCTTTTTAAACTAATTTTTCTTCAATTTTTGTCCTTTTTTATTTTCTTACTTTTTATATTTTTTGTTCTATTTTTTTTTCTTTTTTTGTGCTTTAATTTTTTTTCTTATTTTATTTTTATTTTTTTTTCTTTCTTTTTTTATGGTTTCATAAGTTTTTATTAAGTTTTGAAATTTTTTATTTTTCTATCTTTTTTTATTTTATCATTCTCGGTTATTTTTTATTGCATTTTTATAATTTTTCATTAACTTTTTCCCCTTTCAAATTTTTCTTCATTTTTTTTTTGTTCACTTTTTTCTTTGTTTTAAAATTTTCTGTAAATTTTTTCTTTTTGTTTTATTCCATATTTTTGCCTCTTCATTTTTTATTTTTTTTTTCTACTTTTTCTCATTTTTTTTCTCAAATTTTATTTTATATATTTTGTATTTTCATTTTTTGTCTTGCTTTTTCTTAAATCTTTTTGTTTGCACTTTTTTTTTATTTCTTCTTTATAATTTTAAAACCTCAAACTTCTTTTTTTGTGTACATTCTTTTGTTTTTATTTATATTTTTTATTAACTTTTATTTTATTTTTCATCTTTCGTATTTTATATCTTTTTCCTTTATTTGTTATATATATTTTTATAATTTTTCACTAATCCTTTTTTTCTTTTTCTTTTAACTTATTTGTTGATTTACTTTCTTTTTTTTTTCTTTCTATTAAAATTCTCTATTTTTTTCTTGCTTTTTCTTATATCTTTTTGTTCGCACTTTTTTTTTATTTCTTCTTTACAATTTTAAAACCTCAAACTTCTTTTTTTGTGCACTTCCTTTTGTTTTTATTTATATTTTTTATTAACTTTTATTTTATTTTTTTTCTTTAAACTAAAAGTTTTTTCTATTTTCTATTTCAAATTTTTATTCATTCTGTCTTTTTATATTTTTTTTATTTTTTTCCATTTTTGGTATTTTATTTAATTTTTTCTTTTATATTACTATTTTTTATTTGTTTTTATAAAATTTAAAATTTTTATTTTTTGAATCTTTTTTATTTTTTCATTTTCATTTTTTTTGTTCTATGTTGTAATTTTTCAATAACTTTTTCCCTTCCAAATTTTCTTTCTTTTCGCTTTTTTTTTTTTTTTTTCTCACATGCTTTTTCAGTTTTACTTGTTTTCATTTTTTCGTCGTTTTAAAATTTTTTATATTTCTTTTTTCTTTTTTTATTCCAAATCTTTTGTCTTTTCTTATTTTTTCACAAATTTCCTTTCATTTCTTATTTGCATTTTTAAATTATTAGACTTTTTTTGCGCACTTTCTTTTGTTTTTATTTATATTTCTTATTAACTTTTATTTTATTTTTTATCTTTGATTTTTTATATCTTTTTCCTATATTTCTTATATTTTTTTTGTTTTTCTTTCTATATTCTGAACTAAAAGTTTTTTCTATTCTGTATTTGAAATTTTTATTCATTTTGTCTTTTCTATTTTTTTATTCGCTAATTTTTTAATATCTTACTTTTTTATTTTTTGCTTTTTTGGTATTTTATTTAATTTTTTTCTTCTATATTAACATTTTATCTTAATTTGTTTTTCCATTTATTTTTATTTATATTTCAAAAAAATTTTGTAAAGTTCAAAATTTTTTAGTTTTTATTTTTTCAATCTTTTTTATTTTTTTATTTTTCTTGCTATTTTTGTCCTACTTTGTAATTTTTTAATAACTTTTTCCCTTCAAAATTTTCCTTCTTTTTGCTTTTTTTCATATGCGTTCATTTTTACTTGTTTTAATTTTTTCGTTATTTTAAAAATTTTTATTTTTCTGTCTTTTATTCCAAATCTTTTGTCTTTTCGTTTTTATTCTTTTCTTTCTTTTTTTTTTTTCGCAAATTTCCTTTCATTTCTTATTTGCGTTTTTAAATTCTCATGCTTTTTTTTTTTATTTTGCATTAACTTTTCTCTTTTTTAATTTTTTGTCTGACTTTTTATATTGTTTTATTATTAGGTCTTATATGTTTTCCAATTTTTTGTCCTTTTTAAACTAATTTTTCTTCAATTTTTGTCCTTTTTTATTTTCTTACTTTTTATATTTTTTGTTCTATTTTTTTTTCTTTTTTTGTGCTTTAATTTTTTTTCTTATTTTATTTTTATTTTTTTTTTCTTTCTTTTTTTATGGTTTCATAAGTTTTTATTAAGTTTTGAAATTTTTTATTTTTCTATCTTTTTTTATTTTATCATTCTCGGTTATTTTTTATTGCATTTTTATAATTTTTCATTAACTTTTTCCCCTTTCAAATTTTTCTTCATTTTTTTTTTGTTCACTTTTTTCTTTGTTTTAAAATTTTCTGTAAATTTTTTCTTTTTGTTTTATTCCATATTTTTGCCTCTTCATTTTTTATTTTTTTTTTCTACTTTTTCTCATTTTTTTTCTCAAATTTTATTTTATATATTTTGTATTTTCATTTTTTGTCTTGCTTTTTCTTAAATCTTTTTGTTTGCACTTTTTTTTTATTTCTTCTTTATAATTTTAAAACCTCAAACTTCTTTTTTTGTGTACATTCTTTTGTTTTTATTTATATTTTTTATTAACTTTTATTTTATTTTTCATCTTTCGTATTTTATATCTTTTTCCTTTATTTGTTATATATATTTTTATAATTTTTCACTAATCCTTTTTTTCTTTTTCTTTTAACTTATTTGTTGATTTACTTTCTTTTTTTTTTCTTTCTATTAAAATTCTCTATTTTTTTCTTGCTTTTTCTTATATCTTTTTGTTCGCACTTTTTTTTTATTTCTTCTTTACAATTTTAAAACCTCAAACTTCTTTTTTTGTGCACTTCCTTTTGTTTTTATTTATATTTTTTATTAACTTTTATTTTATTTTTTTTCTTTAAACTAAAAGTTTTTTCTATTTTCTATTTCAAATTTTTATTCATTCTGTCTTTTTATATTTTTTTTATTTTTTTCCATTTTTGGTATTTTATTTAATTTTTTCTTTTATATTACTATTTTTTATTTGTTTTTATAAAATTTAAAATTTTTATTTTTTGAATCTTTTTTATTTTTTCATTTTCATTTTTTTTGTTCTATGTTGTAATTTTTCAATAACTTTTTCCCTTCCAAATTTTCTTTCTTTTCGCTTTTTTTTTTTTTTTTCTCACATGCTTTTTCAGTTTTACTTGTTTTCATTTTTTCGTCGTTTTAAAATTTTTTATATTTCTTTTTTCTTTTTTTATTCCAAATCTTTTGTCTTTTCTTATTTTTTCACAAATTTCCTTTCATTTCTTATTTGCATTTTTAAATTATTAGACTTTTTTTGCGCACTTTCTTTTGTTTTTATTTATATTTCTTATTAACTTTTATTTTATTTTTTATCTTTGATTTTTTATATCTTTTTCCTATATTTCTTATATTTTTTTTGTTTTTCTTTCTATATTCTGAACTAAAAGTTTTTTCTATTCTGTATTTGAAATTTTTATTCATTTTGTCTTTTCTATTTTTTTATTCGCTAATTTTTTAATATCTTACTTTTTTATTTTTTGCTTTTTTGGTATTTTATTTAATTTTTTTCTTCTATATTAACATTTTATCTTAATTTGTTTTTCCATTTATTTTTATTTATATTTCAAAAAAATTTTGTAAAGTTCAAAATTTTTTAGTTTTTATTTTTTCAATCTTTTTTATTTTTTTATTTTTCTTGCTATTTTTGTCCTACTTTGTAATTTTTTAATAACTTTTTCCCTTCAAAATTTTCCTTCTTTTTGCTTTTTTTCATATGCGTTCATTTTTACTTGTTTTAATTTTTTCGTTATTTTAAAAATTTTTATTTTTCTGTCTTTTATTCCAAATCTTTTGTCTTTTCGTTTTTATTCTTTTCTTTCTTTTTTTTTTTTCGCAAATTTCCTTTCATTTCTTATTTGCGTTTTTAAATTCTCATGCTTTTTTTTTTTATTTTGCATTAACTTTTCTCTTTTTTAATTTTTTGTCTGACTTTTTATATTGTTTTATTATTAGGTCTTATATGTTTTCCAATTTTTTGTCCTTTTTAAACTAATTTTTCTTCAATTTTTGTCCTTTTTTATTTTCTTACTTTTTATATTTTTTGTTCTATTTTTTTTTCTTTTTTTGTGCTTTAATTTTTTTTCTTATTTTATTTTTATTTTTTTTTTCTTTCTTTTTTTATGGTTTCATAAGTTTTTATTAAGTTTTGAAATTTTTTATTTTTCTATCTTTTTTTATTTTATCATTCTCGGTTATTTTTTATTGCATTTTTATAATTTTTCATTAACTTTTTCCCCTTTCAAATTTTTCTTCATTTTTTTTTTGTTCACTTTTTTCTTTGTTTTAAAATTTTCTGTAAATTTTTTCTTTTTGTTTTATTCCATATTTTTGCCTCTTCATTTTTTATTTTTTTTTTCTACTTTTTCTCATTTTTTTTCTCAAATTTTATTTTATATATTTTGTATTTTCATTTTTTGTCTTGCTTTTTCTTAAATCTTTTTGTTTGCACTTTTTTTTTATTTCTTCTTTATAATTTTAAAACCTCAAACTTCTTTTTTTGTGTACATTCTTTTGTTTTTATTTATATTTTTTATTAACTTTTATTTTATTTTTCATCTTTCGTATTTTATATCTTTTTCCTTTATTTGTTATATATATTTTTATAATTTTTCACTAATCCTTTTTTTCTTTTTCTTTTAACTTATTTGTTGATTTACTTTCTTTTTTTTTTCTTTCTATTAAAATTCTCTATTTTTTTCTTGCTTTTTCTTATATCTTTTTGTTCGCACTTTTTTTTTATTTCTTCTTTACAATTTTAAAACCTCAAACTTCTTTTTTTGTGCACTTCCTTTTGTTTTTATTTATATTTTTTATTAACTTTTATTTTATTTTTTTCTTTAAACTAAAAGTTTTTTCTATTTTCTATTTCAAATTTTTATTCATTCTGTCTTTTTATATTTTTTTTATTTTTTTCCATTTTTGGTATTTTATTTAATTTTTTCTTTTATATTACTATTTTTTATTTGTTTTTATAAAATTTAAAATTTTTATTTTTTGAATCTTTTTTATTTTTTCATTTTCATTTTTTTTGTTCTATGTTGTAATTTTTCAATAACTTTTTCCCTTCCAAATTTTCTTTCTTTTCGCTTTTTTTTTTTTTTTTTCTCACATGCTTTTTCAGTTTTACTTGTTTTCATTTTTTCGTCGTTTTAAAATTTTTTATATTTCTTTTTTCTTTTTTTATTCCAAATCTTTTGTCTTTTCTTATTTTTTCACAAATTTCCTTTCATTTCTTATTTGCATTTTTAAATTATTAGACTTTTTTTGCGCACTTTCTTTTGTTTTTATTTATATTTCTTATTAACTTTTATTTTATTTTTTATCTTTGATTTTTTATATCTTTTTCCTATATTTCTTATATTTTTTTTGTTTTTCTTTCTATATTCTGAACTAAAAGTTTTTTCTATTCTGTATTTGAAATTTTTATTCATTTTGTCTTTTCTATTTTTTTATTCGCTAATTTTTTAATATCTTACTTTTTTATTTTTTGCTTTTTTGGTATTTTATTTAATTTTTTTCTTCTATATTAACATTTTATCTTAATTTGTTTTTCCATTTATTTTTATTTATATTTCAAAAAAATTTTGTAAAGTTCAAAATTTTTTAGTTTTTATTTTTTCAATCTTTTTTATTTTTTTATTTTTCTTGCTATTTTTGTCCTACTTTGTAATTTTTTAATAACTTTTTCCCTTCAAAATTTTCCTTCTTTTTGCTTTTTTTCATATGCGTTCATTTTTACTTGTTTTAATTTTTTCGTTATTTTAAAAATTTTTATTTTTCTGTCTTTTATTCCAAATCTTTTGTCTTTTCGTTTTTATTCTTTTCTTTCTTTTTTTTTTTTCGCAAATTTCCTTTCATTTCTTATTTGCGTTTTTAAATTCTCATGCTTTTTTTTTTTATTTTGCATTAACTTTTCTCTTTTTTAATTTTTTGTCTGACTTTTTATATTGTTTTATTATTAGGTCTTATATGTTTTCCAATTTTTTGTCCTTTTTAAACTAATTTTTCTTCAATTTTTGTCCTTTTTTATTTTCTTACTTTTTATATTTTTTGTTCTATTTTTTTTTCTTTTTTTGTGCTTTAATTTTTTTTCTTATTTTATTTTTATTTTTTTTTTCTTTCTTTTTTTATGGTTTCATAAGTTTTTATTAAGTTTTGAAATTTTTTATTTTTCTATCTTTTTTTATTTTATCATTCTCGGTTATTTTTTATTGCATTTTTATAATTTTTCATTAACTTTTTCCCCTTTCAAATTTTTCTTCATTTTTTTTTTGTTCACTTTTTTCTTTGTTTTAAAATTTTCTGTAAATTTTTTCTTTTTGTTTTATTCCATATTTTTGCCTCTTCATTTTTTATTTTTTTTTTCTACTTTTTCTCATTTTTTTTCTCAAATTTTATTTTATATATTTTGTATTTTCATTTTTTGTCTTGCTTTTTCTTAAATCTTTTTGTTTGCACTTTTTTTTTATTTCTTCTTTATAATTTTAAAACCTCAAACTTCTTTTTTTGTGTACATTCTTTTGTTTTTATTTATATTTTTTATTAACTTTTATTTTATTTTTCATCTTTCGTATTTTATATCTTTTTCCTTTATTTGTTATATATATTTTTATAATTTTTCACTAATCCTTTTTTTCTTTTTCTTTTAACTTATTTGTTGATTTACTTTCTTTTTTTTTTCTTTCTATTAAAATTCTCTATTTTTTTCTTGCTTTTTCTTATATCTTTTTGTTCGCACTTTTTTTTTATTTCTTCTTTACAATTTTAAAACCTCAAACTTCTTTTTTTGTGCACTTCCTTTTGTTTTTATTTATATTTTTTATTAACTTTTATTTTATTTTTTTCTTTAAACTAAAAGTTTTTTCTATTTTCTATTTCAAATTTTTATTCATTCTGTCTTTTTATATTTTTTTTATTTTTTTCCATTTTTGGTATTTTATTTAATTTTTTCTTTTATATTACTATTTTTTATTTGTTTTTATAAAATTTAAAATTTTTATTTTTTGAATCTTTTTTATTTTTTCATTTTCATTTTTTTTGTTCTATGTTGTAATTTTTCAATAACTTTTTCCCTTCCAAATTTTCTTTCTTTTCGCTTTTTTTTTTTTTTTCTCACATGCTTTTTCAGTTTTACTTGTTTTCATTTTTTCGTCGTTTTAAAATTTTTTATATTTCTTTTTTCTTTTTTTATTCCAAATCTTTTGTCTTTTCTTATTTTTTCACAAATTTCCTTTCATTTCTTATTTGCATTTTTAAATTATTAGACTTTTTTTGCGCACTTTCTTTTGTTTTTATTTATATTTCTTATTAACTTTTATTTTATTTTTTATCTTTGATTTTTTATATCTTTTTCCTATATTTCTTATATTTTTTTTGTTTTTCTTTCTATATTCTGAACTAAAAGTTTTTTCTATTCTGTATTTGAAATTTTTATTCATTTTGTCTTTTCTATTTTTTTATTCGCTAATTTTTTAATATCTTACTTTTTTATTTTTTGCTTTTTTGGTATTTTATTTAATTTTTTTCTTCTATATTAACATTTTATCTTAATTTGTTTTTCCATTTATTTTTATTTATATTTCAAAAAAATTTTGTAAAGTTCAAAATTTTTTAGTTTTTATTTTTTCAATCTTTTTTATTTTTTTATTTTTCTTGCTATTTTTGTCCTACTTTGTAATTTTTTAATAACTTTTTCCCTTCAAAATTTTCCTTCTTTTTGCTTTTTTTCATATGCGTTCATTTTTACTTGTTTTAATTTTTTCGTTATTTTAAAAATTTTTATTTTTCTGTCTTTTATTCCAAATCTTTTGTCTTTTCGTTTTTATTCTTTTCTTTCTTTCTTTTTTTCGCAAATTTCCTTTCATTTCTTATTTGCGTTTTTAAATTCTCATGCTTTTTTTTTTTATTTTGCATTAACTTTTCTCTTTTTTAATTTTTTGTCTGACTTTTTATATTGTTTTATTATTAGGTCTTATATGTTTTCCAATTTTTTGTCCTTTTTAAACTAATTTTTCTTCAATTTTTGTCCTTTTTTATTTTCTTACTTTTTATATTTTTTGTTCTATTTTTTTTTCTTTTTTTGTGCTTTAATTTTTTTTCTTATTTTATTTTTATTTTTTTTTTCTTTCTTTTTTTATGGTTTCATAAGTTTTTATTAAGTTTTGAAATTTTTTATTTTTCTATCTTTTTTTATTTTATCATTCTCGGTTATTTTTTATTGCATTTTTATAATTTTTCATTAACTTTTTCCCCTTTCAAATTTTTCTTCATTTTTTTTTTGTTCACTTTTTTCTTTGTTTTAAAATTTTCTGTAAATTTTTTCTTTTTGTTTTATTCCATATTTTTGCCTCTTCATTTTTTATTTTTTTTTTCTACTTTTTCTCATTTTTTTTCTCAAATTTTATTTTATATATTTTGTATTTTCATTTTTTGTCTTGCTTTTTCTTAAATCTTTTTGTTTGCACTTTTTTTTTATTTCTTCTTTATAATTTTAAAACCTCAAACTTCTTTTTTTGTGTACATTCTTTTGTTTTTATTTATATTTTTTATTAACTTTTATTTTATTTTTCATCTTTCGTATTTTATATCTTTTTCCTTTATTTGTTATATATATTTTTATAATTTTTCACTAATCCTTTTTTTCTTTTTCTTTTAACTTATTTGTTGATTTACTTTCTTTTTTTTTTCTTTCTATTAAAATTCTCTATTTTTTTCTTGCTTTTTCTTATATCTTTTTGTTCGCACTTTTTTTTTATTTCTTCTTTACAATTTTAAAACCTCAAACTTCTTTTTTTGTGCACTTCCTTTTGTTTTTATTTATATTTTTTATTAACTTTTATTTTATTTTTTTTCTTTAAACTAAAAGTTTTTTCTATTTTCTATTTCAAATTTTTATTCATTCTGTCTTTTTATATTTTTTTTATTTTTTTCCATTTTTGGTATTTTATTTAATTTTTTCTTTTATATTACTATTTTTTATTTGTTTTTATAAAATTTAAAATTTTTATTTTTTGAATCTTTTTTATTTTTTCATTTTCATTTTTTTTGTTCTATGTTGTAATTTTTCAATAACTTTTTCCCTTCCAAATTTTCTTTCTTTTCGCTTTTTTTTTTTTTTTTTCTCACATGCTTTTTCAGTTTTACTTGTTTTCATTTTTTCGTCGTTTTAAAATTTTTTATATTTCTTTTTTCTTTTTTTATTCCAAATCTTTTGTCTTTTCTTATTTTTTCACAAATTTCCTTTCATTTCTTATTTGCATTTTTAAATTATTAGACTTTTTTTGCGCACTTTCTTTTGTTTTTATTTATATTTCTTATTAACTTTTATTTTATTTTTTATCTTTGATTTTTTATATCTTTTTCCTATATTTCTTATATTTTTTTTGTTTTTCTTTCTATATTCTGAACTAAAAGTTTTTTCTATTCTGTATTTGAAATTTTTATTCATTTTGTCTTTTCTATTTTTTTATTCGCTAATTTTTTAATATCTTACTTTTTTATTTTTTGCTTTTTTGGTATTTTATTTAATTTTTTTCTTCTATATTAACATTTTATCTTAATTTGTTTTTCCATTTATTTTTATTTATATTTCAAAAAAATTTTGTAAAGTTCAAAATTTTTTAGTTTTTATTTTTTCAATCTTTTTTATTTTTTTATTTTTCTTGCTATTTTTGTCCTACTTTGTAATTTTTTAATAACTTTTTCCCTTCAAAATTTTCCTTCTTTTTGCTTTTTTTCATATGCGTTCATTTTTACTTGTTTTAATTTTTTCGTTATTTTAAAAATTTTTATTTTTCTGTCTTTTATTCCAAATCTTTTGTCTTTTCGTTTTTATTCTTTTCTTTCTTTTTTTTTTTTCGCAAATTTCCTTTCATTTCTTATTTGCGTTTTTAAATTCTCATGCTTTTTTTTTTTATTTTGCATTAACTTTTCTCTTTTTTAATTTTTTGTCTGACTTTTTATATTGTTTTATTATTAGGTCTTATATGTTTTCCAATTTTTTGTCCTTTTTAAACTAATTTTTCTTCAATTTTTGTCCTTTTTTATTTTCTTACTTTTTATATTTTTTGTTCTATTTTTTTTTCTTTTTTTGTGCTTTAATTTTTTTTCTTATTTTATTTTTATTTTTTTTTTCTTTCTTTTTTTATGGTTTCATAAGTTTTTATTAAGTTTTGAAATTTTTTATTTTTCTATCTTTTTTTATTTTATCATTCTCGGTTATTTTTTATTGCATTTTTATAATTTTTCATTAACTTTTTCCCCTTTCAAATTTTTCTTCATTTTTTTTTTGTTCACTTTTTTCTTTGTTTTAAAATTTTCTGTAAATTTTTTCTTTTTGTTTTATTCCATATTTTTGCCTCTTCATTTTTTATTTTTTTTTTCTACTTTTTCTCATTTTTTTTCTCAAATTTTATTTTATATATTTTGTATTTTCATTTTTTGTCTTGCTTTTTCTTAAATCTTTTTGTTTGCACTTTTTTTTTATTTCTTCTTTATAATTTTAAAACCTCAAACTTCTTTTTTTGTGTACATTCTTTTGTTTTTATTTATATTTTTTATTAACTTTTATTTTATTTTTCATCTTTCGTATTTTATATCTTTTTCCTTTATTTGTTATATATATTTTTATAATTTTTCACTAATCCTTTTTTTCTTTTTCTTTTAACTTATTTGTTGATTTACTTTCTTTTTTTTTTCTTTCTATTAAAATTCTCTATTTTTTTCTTGCTTTTTCTTATATCTTTTTGTTCGCACTTTTTTTTTTATTTCTTCTTTACAATTTTAAAACCTCAAACTTCTTTTTTTGTGCACTTCCTTTTGTTTTTATTTATATTTTTTATTAACTTTTATTTTATTTTTTTTCTTTAAACTAAAAGTTTTTTCTATTTTCTATTTCAAATTTTTATTCATTCTGTCTTTTTATATTTTTTTTATTTTTTTCCATTTTTGGTATTTTATTTAATTTTTTCTTTTATATTACTATTTTTTATTTGTTTTTATAAAATTTAAAATTTTTATTTTTTGAATCTTTTTTATTTTTTCATTTTCATTTTTTTTGTTCTATGTTGTAATTTTTCAATAACTTTTTCCCTTCCAAATTTTCTTTCTTTTCGCTTTTTTTTTTTTTTTTTCTCACATGCTTTTTCAGTTTTACTTGTTTTCATTTTTTCGTCGTTTTAAAATTTTTTATATTTCTTTTTTCTTTTTTTATTCCAAATCTTTTGTCTTTTCTTATTTTTTCACAAATTTCCTTTCATTTCTTATTTGCATTTTTAAATTATTAGACTTTTTTTGCGCACTTTCTTTTGTTTTTATTTATATTTCTTATTAACTTTTATTTTATTTTTTATCTTTGATTTTTTATATCTTTTTCCTATATTTCTTATATTTTTTTTGTTTTTCTTTCTATATTCTGAACTAAAAGTTTTTTCTATTCTGTATTTGAAATTTTTATTCATTTTGTCTTTTCTATTTTTTTATTCGCTAATTTTTTAATATCTTACTTTTTTATTTTTTGCTTTTTTGGTATTTTATTTAATTTTTTTCTTCTATATTAACATTTTATCTTAATTTGTTTTTCCATTTATTTTTATTTATATTTCAAAAAAATTTTGTAAAGTTCAAAATTTTTTAGTTTTTATTTTTTCAATCTTTTTTATTTTTTTATTTTTCTTGCTATTTTTGTCCTACTTTGTAATTTTTTAATAACTTTTTCCCTTCAAAATTTTCCTTCTTTTTGCTTTTTTTCATATGCGTTCATTTTTACTTGTTTTAATTTTTTCGTTATTTTAAAAATTTTTATTTTTCTGTCTTTTATTCCAAATCTTTTGTCTTTTCGTTTTTATTCTTTTCTTTCTTTTTTTTTTTTCGCAAATTTCCTTTCATTTCTTATTTGCGTTTTTAAATTCTCATGCTTTTTTTTTTTATTTTGCATTAACTTTTCTCTTTTTTAATTTTTTGTCTGACTTTTTATATTGTTTTATTATTAGGTCTTATATGTTTTCCAATTTTTTGTCCTTTTTAAACTAATTTTTCTTCAATTTTTGTCCTTTTTTATTTTCTTACTTTTTATATTTTTTGTTCTATTTTTTTTTCTTTTTTTGTGCTTTAATTTTTTTTCTTATTTTATTTTTATTTTTTTTTTCTTTCTTTTTTTATGGTTTCATAAGTTTTTATTAAGTTTTGAAATTTTTTATTTTTCTATCTTTTTTTATTTTATCATTCTCGGTTATTTTTTATTGCATTTTTATAATTTTTCATTAACTTTTTCCCCTTTCAAATTTTTCTTCATTTTTTTTTTGTTCACTTTTTTCTTTGTTTTAAAATTTTCTGTAAATTTTTTCTTTTTGTTTTATTCCATATTTTTGCCTCTTCATTTTTTATTTTTTTTTTCTACTTTTTCTCATTTTTTTTCTCAAATTTTATTTTATATATTTTGTATTTTCATTTTTTGTCTTGCTTTTTCTTAAATCTTTTTGTTTGCACTTTTTTTTTATTTCTTCTTTATAATTTTAAAACCTCAAACTTCTTTTTTTGTGTACATTCTTTTGTTTTTATTTATATTTTTTATTAACTTTTATTTTATTTTTCATCTTTCGTATTTTATATCTTTTTCCTTTATTTGTTATATATATTTTTATAATTTTTCACTAATCCTTTTTTTCTTTTTCTTTTAACTTATTTGTTGATTTACTTTCTTTTTTTTTTCTTTCTATTAAAATTCTCTATTTTTTTCTTGCTTTTTCTTATATCTTTTTGTTCGCACTTTTTTTTTATTTCTTCTTTACAATTTTAAAACCTCAAACTTCTTTTTTTGTGCACTTCCTTTTGTTTTTATTTATATTTTTTATTAACTTTTATTTTATTTTTTTTCTTTAAACTAAAAGTTTTTTCTATTTTCTATTTCAAATTTTTATTCATTCTGTCTTTTTATATTTTTTTTATTTTTTTCCATTTTTGGTATTTTATTTAATTTTTTCTTTTATATTACTATTTTTTATTTGTTTTTATAAATTTTAAAATTTTTATTTTTTGAATCTTTTTTATTTTTTCATTTTCATTTTTTTTGTTCTATGTTGTAATTTTTCAATAACTTTTTCCCTTCCAAATTTTCTTTCTTTTCGCTTTTTTTTTTTTTTTTTCTCACATGCTTTTTCAGTTTTACTTGTTTTCATTTTTTCGTCGTTTTAAAATTTTTTATATTTCTTTTTTCTTTTTTTATTCCAAATCTTTTGTCTTTTCTTATTTTTTCACAAATTTCCTTTCATTTCTTATTTGCATTTTTAAATTATTAGACTTTTTTTGCGCACTTTCTTTTGTTTTTATTTATATTTCTTATTAACTTTTATTTTATTTTTTATCTTTGATTTTTTATATCTTTTTCCTATATTTCTTATATTTTTTTTGTTTTTCTTTCTATATTCTGAACTAAAAGTTTTTTCTATTCTGTATTTGAAATTTTTATTCATTTTGTCTTTTCTATTTTTTTATTCGCTAATTTTTTAATATCTTACTTTTTTATTTTTTGCTTTTTTGGTATTTTATTTAATTTTTTTCTTCTATATTAACATTTTATCTTAATTTGTTTTTCCATTTATTTTTATTTATATTTCAAAAAAATTTTGTAAAGTTCAAAATTTTTTAGTTTTTATTTTTTCAATCTTTTTTATTTTTTTATTTTTCTTGCTATTTTTGTCCTACTTTGTAATTTTTTAATAACTTTTTCCCTTCAAAATTTTCCTTCTTTTTGCTTTTTTTCATATGCGTTCATTTTTACTTGTTTTAATTTTTTCGTTATTTTAAAAATTTTTATTTTTCTGTCTTTTATTCCAAATCTTTTGTCTTTTCGTTTTTATTCTTTTCTTTCTTTTTTTTTTTTCGCAAATTTCCTTTCATTTCTTATTTGCGTTTTTAAATTCTCATGCTTTTTTTTTTTATTTTGCATTAACTTTTCTCTTTTTTAATTTTTTGTCTGACTTTTTATATTGTTTTATTATTAGGTCTTATATGTTTTCCAATTTTTTGTCCTTTTTAAACTAATTTTTCTTCAATTTTTGTCCTTTTTTATTTTCTTACTTTTTATATTTTTTGTTCTATTTTTTTTTCTTTTTTTGTGCTTTAATTTTTTTTCTTATTTTATTTTTATTTTTTTTTTCTTTCTTTTTTTATGGTTTCATAAGTTTTTATTAAGTTTTGAAATTTTTTATTTTTCTATCTTTTTTTATTTTATCATTCTCGGTTATTTTTTATTGCATTTTTATAATTTTTCATTAACTTTTTCCCCTTTCAAATTTTTCTTCATTTTTTTTTTGTTCACTTTTTTCTTTGTTTTAAAATTTTCTGTAAATTTTTTCTTTTTGTTTTATTCCATATTTTTGCCTCTTCATTTTTTATTTTTTTTTTCTACTTTTTCTCATTTTTTTTCTCAAATTTTATTTTATATATTTTGTATTTTCATTTTTTGTCTTGCTTTTTCTTAAATCTTTTTGTTTGCACTTTTTTTTTATTTCTTCTTTATAATTTTAAAACCTCAAACTTCTTTTTTTGTGTACATTCTTTTGTTTTTATTTATATTTTTTATTAACTTTTATTTTATTTTTCATCTTTCGTATTTTATATCTTTTTCCTTTATTTGTTATATATATTTTTATAATTTTTCACTAATCCTTTTTTTCTTTTTCTTTTAACTTATTTGTTGATTTACTTTCTTTTTTTTTTCTTTCTATTAAAATTCTCTATTTTTTTCTTGCTTTTTCTTATATCTTTTTGTTCGCACTTTTTTTTTATTTCTTCTTTACAATTTTAAAACCTCAAACTTCTTTTTTTGTGCACTTCCTTTTGTTTTTATTTATATTTTTTATTAACTTTTATTTTATTTTTTTTCTTTAAACTAAAAGTTTTTTCTATTTTCTATTTCAAATTTTTATTCATTCTGTCTTTTTATATTTTTTTTATTTTTTTCCATTTTTGGTATTTTATTTAATTTTTTCTTTTATATTACTATTTTTTATTTGTTTTTATAAATTTTAAAATTTTTATTTTTTGAATCTTTTTTATTTTTTCATTTTCATTTTTTTTGTTCTATGTTGTAATTTTTCAATAACTTTTTCCCTTCCAAATTTTCTTTCTTTTCGCTTTTTTTTTTTTTTTTTTTTCTCACATGCTTTTTCAGTTTTACTTGTTTTCATTTTTTCGTCGTTTTAAAATTTTTTATATTTCTTTTTTCTTTTTTTATTCCAAATCTTTTGTCTTTTCTTATTTTTTCACAAATTTCCTTTCATTTCTTATTTGCATTTTTAAATTATTAGACTTTTTTTGCGCACTTTCTTTTGTTTTTATTTATATTTCTTATTAACTTTTATTTTATTTTTTATCTTTGATTTTTTATATCTTTTTCCTATATTTCTTATATTTTTTTTGTTTTTCTTTCTATATTCTGAACTAAAAGTTTTTTCTATTCTGTATTTGAAATTTTTATTCATTTTGTCTTTTCTATTTTTTTATTCGCTAATTTTTTAATATCTTACTTTTTTATTTTTTGCTTTTTTGGTATTTTATTTAATTTTTTTCTTCTATATTAACATTTTATCTTAATTTGTTTTTCCATTTATTTTTATTTATATTTCAAAAAAATTTTGTAAAGTTCAAAATTTTTTAGTTTTTATTTTTTCAATCTTTTTTATTTTTTTATTTTTCTTGCTATTTTTGTCCTACTTTGTAATTTTTTAATAACTTTTTCCCTTCAAAATTTTCCTTCTTTTTGCTTTTTTTCATATGCGTTCATTTTTACTTGTTTTAATTTTTTCGTTATTTTAAAAATTTTTATTTTTCTGTCTTTTATTCCAAATCTTTTGTCTTTTCGTTTTTATTCTTTTCTTTCTTTTTTTTTTTTCGCAAATTTCCTTTCATTTCTTATTTGCGTTTTTAAATTCTCATGCTTTTTTTTTTTATTTTGCATTAACTTTTCTCTTTTTTAATTTTTTGTCTGACTTTTTATATTGTTTTATTATTAGGTCTTATATGTTTTCCAATTTTTTGTCCTTTTTAAACTAATTTTTCTTCAATTTTTGTCCTTTTTTATTTTCTTACTTTTTATATTTTTTGTTCTATTTTTTTTTCTTTTTTTGTGCTTTAATTTTTTTTCTTATTTTATTTTTATTTTTTTTTTCTTTCTTTTTTTATGGTTTCATAAGTTTTTATTAAGTTTTGAAATTTTTTATTTTTCTATCTTTTTTTATTTTATCATTCTCGGTTATTTTTTATTGCATTTTTATAATTTTTCATTAACTTTTTCCCCTTTCAAATTTTTCTTCATTTTTTTTTTGTTCACTTTTTTCTTTGTTTTAAAATTTTCTGTAAATTTTTTCTTTTTGTTTTATTCCATATTTTTGCCTCTTCATTTTTTATTTTTTTTTTCTACTTTTTCTCATTTTTTTTCTCAAATTTTATTTTATATATTTTGTATTTTCATTTTTTGTCTTGCTTTTTCTTAAATCTTTTTGTTTGCACTTTTTTTTTATTTCTTCTTTATAATTTTAAAACCTCAAACTTCTTTTTTTGTGTACATTCTTTTGTTTTTATTTATATTTTTTATTAACTTTTATTTTATTTTTCATCTTTCGTATTTTATATCTTTTTCCTTTATTTGTTATATATATTTTTATAATTTTTCACTAATCCTTTTTTTCTTTTTCTTTTAACTTATTTGTTGATTTACTTTCTTTTTTTTTTCTTTCTATTAAAATTCTCTATTTTTTTCTTGCTTTTTCTTATATCTTTTTGTTCGCACTTTTTTTTTATTTCTTCTTTACAATTTTAAAACCTCAAACTTCTTTTTTTGTGCACTTCCTTTTGTTTTTATTTATATTTTTTATTAACTTTTATTTTATTTTTTTTCTTTAAACTAAAAGTTTTTTCTATTTTCTATTTCAAATTTTTATTCATTCTGTCTTTTTATATTTTTTTTATTTTTTTCCATTTTTGGTATTTTATTTAATTTTTTCTTTTATATTACTATTTTTTATTTGTTTTTATAAAATTTAAAATTTTTATTTTTTGAATCTTTTTTATTTTTTCATTTTCATTTTTTTTGTTCTATGTTGTAATTTTTCAATAACTTTTTCCCTTCCAAATTTTCTTTCTTTTCGCTTTTTTTTTTTTTTTTTCTCACATGCTTTTTCAGTTTTACTTGTTTTCATTTTTTCGTCGTTTTAAAATTTTTTATATTTCTTTTTTCTTTTTTTATTCCAAATCTTTTGTCTTTTCTTATTTTTTCACAAATTTCCTTTCATTTCTTATTTGCATTTTTAAATTATTAGACTTTTTTTGCGCACTTTCTTTTGTTTTTATTTATATTTCTTATTAACTTTTATTTTATTTTTTATCTTTGATTTTTTATATCTTTTTCCTATATTTCTTATATTTTTTTTGTTTTTCTTTCTATATTCTGAACTAAAAGTTTTTTCTATTCTGTATTTGAAATTTTTATTCATTTTGTCTTTTCTATTTTTTTATTCGCTAATTTTTTAATATCTTACTTTTTTATTTTTTGCTTTTTTGGTATTTTATTTAATTTTTTTCTTCTATATTAACATTTTATCTTAATTTGTTTTTCCATTTATTTTTATTTATATTTCAAAAAAATTTTGTAAAGTTCAAAATTTTTTAGTTTTTATTTTTTCAATCTTT
The DNA here is from genome assembly GCF_047325235.1 of Durio zibethinus. NCBI lineage: Eukaryota > Viridiplantae > Streptophyta > Magnoliopsida > Malvales > Malvaceae > Durio > Durio zibethinus. The sequence continues at coordinate 6,345 of NW_028323008.1, read as the reverse complement.
TTTATTTTTTTATTTTTCTTGCTATTTTTGTCCTACTTTGTAATTTTTTAATAACTTTTTCCCTTCAAAATTTTCCTTCTTTTTGCTTTTTTTCATATGCGTTCATTTTTACTTGTTTTAATTTTTTCGTTATTTTAAAAATTTTTATTTTTCTGTCTTTTATTCCAAATCTTTTGTCTTTTCGTTTTTATTCTTTTCTTTCTTTTTTTTTTTTCGCAAATTTCCTTTCATTTCTTATTTGCGTTTTTAAATTCTCATGCTTTTTTTTTTTATTTTGCATTAACTTTTCTCTTTTTTAATTTTTTGTCTGACTTTTTATATTGTTTTATTATTAGGTCTTATATGTTTTCCAATTTTTTGTCCTTTTTAAACTAATTTTTCTTCAATTTTTGTCCTTTTTTATTTTCTTACTTTTTATATTTTTTGTTCTATTTTTTTTTCTTTTTTTGTGCTTTAATTTTTTTTCTTATTTTATTTTTATTTTTTTTTTCTTTCTTTTTTTATGGTTTCATAAGTTTTTATTAAGTTTTGAAATTTTTTATTTTTCTATCTTTTTTTATTTTATCATTCTCGGTTATTTTTTATTGCATTTTTATAATTTTTCATTAACTTTTTCCCCTTTCAAATTTTTCTTCATTTTTTTTTTGTTCACTTTTTTCTTTGTTTTAAAATTTTCTGTAAATTTTTTCTTTTTGTTTTATTCCATATTTTTGCCTCTTCATTTTTTATTTTTTTTTTCTACTTTTTCTCATTTTTTTTCTCAAATTTTATTTTATATATTTTGTATTTTCATTTTTTGTCTTGCTTTTTCTTAAATCTTTTTGTTTGCACTTTTTTTTTATTTCTTCTTTATAATTTTAAAACCTCAAACTTCTTTTTTTGTGTACATTCTTTTGTTTTTATTTATATTTTTTATTAACTTTTATTTTATTTTTCATCTTTCGTATTTTATATCTTTTTCCTTTATTTGTTATATATATTTTTATAATTTTTCACTAATCCTTTTTTTCTTTTTCTTTTAACTTATTTGTTGATTTACTTTCTTTTTTTTTTCTTTCTATTAAAATTCTCTATTTTTTTCTTGCTTTTTCTTATATCTTTTTGTTCGCACTTTTTTTTTATTTCTTCTTTACAATTTTAAAACCTCAAACTTCTTTTTTTGTGCACTTCCTTTTGTTTTTATTTATATTTTTTATTAACTTTTATTTTATTTTTTTTCTTTAAACTAAAAGTTTTTTCTATTTTCTATTTCAAATTTTTATTCATTCTGTCTTTTTATATTTTTTTTATTTTTTTCCATTTTTGGTATTTTATTTAATTTTTTCTTTTATATTACTATTTTTTATTTGTTTTTATAAATTTTAAAATTTTTATTTTTTGAATCTTTTTTATTTTTTCATTTTCATTTTTTTTGTTCTATGTTGTAATTTTTCAATAACTTTTTCCCTTCCAAATTTTCTTTCTTTTCGCTTTTTTTTTTTTTTTTTTTCTCACATGCTTTTTCAGTTTTACTTGTTTTCATTTTTTCGTCGTTTTAAAATTTTTTATATTTCTTTTTTCTTTTTTTATTCCAAATCTTTTGTCTTTTCTTATTTTTTCACAAATTTCCTTTCATTTCTTATTTGCATTTTTAAATTATTAGACTTTTTTTGCGCACTTTCTTTTGTTTTTATTTATATTTCTTATTAACTTTTATTTTATTTTTTATCTTTGATTTTTTATATCTTTTTCCTATATTTCTTATATTTTTTTTGTTTTTCTTTCTATATTCTGAACTAAAAGTTTTTTCTATTCTGTATTTGAAATTTTTATTCATTTTGTCTTTTCTATTTTTTTATTCGCTAATTTTTTAATATCTTACTTTTTTATTTTTTGCTTTTTTGGTATTTTATTTAATTTTTTTCTTCTATATTAACATTTTATCTTAATTTGTTTTTCCATTTATTTTTATTTATATTTCAAAAAAATTTTGTAAAGTTCAAAATTTTTTAGTTTTTATTTTTTCAATCTTTTTTATTTTTTTATTTTTCTTGCTATTTTTGTCCTACTTTGTAATTTTTTAATAACTTTTTCCCTTCAAAATTTTCCTTCTTTTTGCTTTTTTTCATATGCGTTCATTTTTACTTGTTTTAATTTTTTCGTTATTTTAAAAATTTTTATTTTTCTGTCTTTTATTCCAAATCTTTTGTCTTTTCGTTTTTATTCTTTTCTTTCTTTTTTTTTTTTCGCAAATTTCCTTTCATTTCTTATTTGCGTTTTTAAATTCTCATGCTTTTTTTTTTTATTTTGCATTAACTTTTCTCTTTTTTAATTTTTTGTCTGACTTTTTATATTGTTTTATTATTAGGTCTTATATGTTTTCCAATTTTTTGTCCTTTTTAAACTAATTTTTCTTCAATTTTTGTCCTTTTTTATTTTCTTACTTTTTATATTTTTTGTTCTATTTTTTTTTCTTTTTTTGTGCTTTAATTTTTTTTCTTATTTTATTTTTATTTTTTTTTTCTTTCTTTTTTTATGGTTTCATAAGTTTTTATTAAGTTTTGAAATTTTTTATTTTTCTATCTTTTTTTATTTTATCATTCTCGGTTATTTTTTATTGCATTTTTATAATTTTTCATTAACTTTTTCCCCTTTCAAATTTTTCTTCATTTTTTTTTTGTTCACTTTTTTCTTTGTTTTAAAATTTTCTGTAAATTTTTTCTTTTTGTTTTATTCCATATTTTTGCCTCTTCATTTTTTATTTTTTTTTTCTACTTTTTCTCATTTTTTTTCTCAAATTTTATTTTATATATTTTGTATTTTCATTTTTTGTCTTGCTTTTTCTTAAATCTTTTTGTTTGCACTTTTTTTTTATTTCTTCTTTATAATTTTAAAACCTCAAACTTCTTTTTTTGTGTACATTCTTTTGTTTTTATTTATATTTTTTATTAACTTTTATTTTATTTTTCATCTTTCGTATTTTATATCTTTTTCCTTTATTTGTTATATATATTTTTATAATTTTTCACTAATCCTTTTTTTCTTTTTCTTTTAACTTATTTGTTGATTTACTTTCTTTTTTTTTTCTTTCTATTAAAATTCTCTATTTTTTTCTTGCTTTTTCTTATATCTTTTTGTTCGCACTTTTTTTTTATTTCTTCTTTACAATTTTAAAACCTCAAACTTCTTTTTTTGTGCACTTCCTTTTGTTTTTATTTATATTTTTTATTAACTTTTATTTTATTTTTTTTCTTTAAACTAAAAGTTTTTTCTATTTTCTATTTCAAATTTTTATTCATTCTGTCTTTTTATATTTTTTTTATTTTTTTCCATTTTTGGTATTTTATTTAATTTTTTCTTTTATATTACTATTTTTTATTTGTTTTTATAAATTTTAAAATTTTTATTTTTTGAATCTTTTTTATTTTTTCATTTTCATTTTTTTTGTTCTATGTTGTAATTTTTCAATAACTTTTTCCCTTCCAAATTTTCTTTCTTTTCGCTTTTTTTTTTTTTTTTTTTCTCACATGCTTTTTCAGTTTTACTTGTTTTCATTTTTTCGTCGTTTTAAAATTTTTTATATTTCTTTTTTCTTTTTTTATTCCAAATCTTTTGTCTTTTCTTATTTTTTCACAAATTTCCTTTCATTTCTTATTTGCATTTTTAAATTATTAGACTTTTTTTGCGCACTTTCTTTTGTTTTTATTTATATTTCTTATTAACTTTTATTTTATTTTTTATCTTTGATTTTTTATATCTTTTTCCTATATTTCTTATATTTTTTTTGTTTTTCTTTCTATATTCTGAACTAAAAGTTTTTTTCTATTCTGTATTTGAAATTTTTATTCATTTTGTCTTTTCTATTTTTTTATTCCGCTTAATTTTTTAATATCTTACTTTTTTATTTTTTGCTTTTTTGGTATTTTATTTAATTTTTTTCTTTTATATTAACATTTTATCTTAATTTGTTTTTCCATTTATTTTTATTTATATTTCAAAAAAATTTTGTAAAGTTCAAAATTTTTTAGTTTTTATTTTTTCAATCTTTTTTATTTTTTTATTTTTCTTGCTATTTTTGTCCTACTTTGTAATTTTTTAATAACTTTTTCCCTTCAAAATTTTCCTTCTTTTTGCTTTTTTTTCATATGCGTTCATTTTTACTTGTTTTAATTTTTTCGTTATTTTAAAAATTTTTATTTTTCTGTCTTTTATTCCAAATCTTTTGTCTTTTCGTTTTTATTCTTTTCTTTCTTTTTTTTTTTCGCAAATTTCCTTTCATTTCTTATTTGCGTTTTTAAATTCTCATGCTTTTTTTTTTTATTTTGCATTAACTTTTCTCTTTTTTAATTTTTTGTCTGACTTTTTATATTGTTTTATTATTAGGTCTTATATGTTTTCCAATTTTTTGTCCTTTTTAAACTAATTTTTTCTTCAATTTTTGTCCTTTTTTATTTTCTTACTTTTTATATTTTTTGTTCTATTTTTTTTTCTTTTTTTGTGCTTTAATTTTTTTTCTTATTTTATTTTTATTTTTTTTTTCTTTCTTTTTTTATGGTTTCATAAGTTTTTATTAAGTTTTGAAATTTTTTATTTTTCTATCTTTTTTTATTTTATCATTCTCGGTTATTTTTTAATTGCAATTTTATAATTTTTCATTAACTTTTTCCCCTCTTCAAATTTTTCTTCATTTTTTTTTTGTTCACTTTTTTCTTTGTTTTAAAATTTTCTGTAAATTTTTTCTTTTTGTTTTATTCCATATTTTTGCCTCTTCATTTTTTATTTTTTTTTTTCTACTTTTTCTCATTTTTTTTCTCAAATTTTATTTTATATATTTTGTATTTTCATTTTTTGTCTTGCTTTTTCTTAAATCTTTTTGTTTGCACTTTTTTTTTATTTCTTCTTTATAATTTTAAAACCTCAAACTTCTTTTTTTGTGTACATTCTTTTGTTTTTATTTATATTTTTTATTAACTTTTATTTTATTTTTCATCTTTCGTATTTATATCTTTTTCCTTTATTTGTTATATATATTTTTTATAATTTTTCACTAATCCTTTTTTTCTTTTTCTTTTAACTTATTTGTTGATTTACTTTCTTTTTTTTTTCTTTCTATTAAAATTCTCTATTTTTTTCTTGCTTTTTCTTATATCTTTTTGTTCGCACTTTTTTTTATTTCTTCTTTACAATTTTAAAAACCTCAAACTTCTTTTTTTGTGCACTTCCTTTTGTTTTTATTTATATTTTTTATTAACTTTTATTTTATTTTTTTTCTTTAAACTAAAAGTTTTTTCTATTTTCTATTTCAAATTTTTATTCATTCTGTCTTTTTATATTTTTTTATATTTTTTTTCCATTTTTGGTATTTTATTTAATTTTTTCTTTTATATTACTATTTTTTATTTGTTTTTATAAATTTTAAAATTTTTATTTTTTGAATCTTTTTTATTTTTTCATTTTCATTTTTTTTGTTCTATGTTGTAATTTTTCAATAACTTTTCCCTTCCAAATTTTCTTTCTTTTCGCTTTTTTTTTTTTTTTTTCTCACATGCTTTTTCAGTTTTACTTGTTTTCATTTTTTCGTCGTTTTAAAATTTTTTATATTTCTTTTTTCTTTTTTTATTCCAAATCTTTTGTCTTTTCTTATTTTTTCACAAATTTCCTTTCATTTCTTATTTGCATTTTTAAATTATTAGACTTTTTTTGCGCACTTTCTTTTGTTTTTATTTATATTTCTTATTAACTTTTATTTTATTTTTTATCTTTGATTTTTTATATCTTTTTCCTATATTTCTTATATTTTTTTTGTTTTTCTTTCTATATTCTGAACTAAAGTTTTTTTCTATTCTGTATTTGAAATTTTTATTCATTTTGTCTTTTCTATTTTTTTATTCGCTAATTTTTTAATATCTTACTTTTTTATTTTTTGCTTTTTTGGTATTTTATTTAATTTTTTTTCTTCTATATTAACATTTTATCTTAATTTGTTTTTCCATTTATTTTTATTTATATTTCAAAAAATTTTGTAAAGTTCAAAATTTTTTAGTTTTTATTTTTTCAATCTTTTTTATTTTTTTATTTTTCTTGCTATTTTTGTCCTACTTTGTAATTTTTTAATAACTTTTTCCCTTCAAAATTTTCCTTCTTTTTTGCTTTTTTTCATATGCGTTCATTTTTACTTGTTTTAATTTTTTCGTTATTTTAAAAATTTTTATTTTTCTGTCTTTTATTCCAAATCTTTTGTCTTTTCGTTTTTATTCTTTTCTTTCTTTTTTTTTTTCGCAAATTTCCTTTCATTTCTTATTTGCGTTTTTAAATTCTCATGCTTTTTTTTTTTATTTTGCATTAACTTTTCTCTTTTTTAATTTT
>NW_028323006.1:0-1000 GCF_047325235.1 Durio zibethinus | reverse complement strand
GCTGGTGAGTGCTTATATGAATTTACAAGACATAAAAATAGCATTGGCATTGCAAAAATAAAAAGATGTGCCTAAACCCACCCATTGCCTAGTTGTGGTGTACATGGTGTGTTGCCCAAGCCTGGGATACCCGCGCATGATGCACGGTTCAACATGTACCAATGGTGGTCAAAGCATATGCTAAGACCAAGGGCCAACATATCTCGATGGTGGTCAAGGCATGTGCATGTGTCACAGTCTGTAAGCTAGTCCAAGCTCAAGGGTTTTCTCTAAGTTAAGGAATAGTTCTTGCTCGAGTGGGTTAAGGTTTGATAACTATAAGGACCAAGCCTAGAGGCATATTAGAGGCTTAAGTCTTAAAGGACTAGCCCAGTACAATGGTATTGACAGTGATCAAAACTCCAAAGGCTTAGGCACGGTGTTTAGGTTTGGCAAAATTGAGCTCGAACTACGTGTGGGCACTGGTGAGGGATACATAAACATACAGTTAGACCCAAGTGTTGGCACTAATGATCAAGGTGCGGGTGCATGGTCAAACCTAAATGCAAACACTAATGACTGAGTTACAAGTGCACAATTAGACCCAAATGTGTGCACACCTAAACACAGTCTTGAGAGGATCAAAGTTATGGGCTTCTTGAAGGCTCAACAATAAATTTTTCATAAGCTAGAATTATGCTAAGCATTTGAGTTTTGTAAGCTTAGTTTGGCAGATGAAATCAATTCTCTGTTTAAGGTCACACGAAGTTTAACTTAAGACCAAAGCCCATGCCACATGCATCGAGCATCATTTGGTGCTGACGGTGATCGAGGGGTAGACAAGTGCCTTGGGTGAAAGGTTTATGGTACACATGTTACACCAAATGCTAGCATCTACGAAAAAGGTGTCTGAGGTAACAATCCATACCAAGGGCCTGCTTACGCTAATAGTGGTTGAAATAAGTGCTAGCATCTGGTGATGGTATCTAAGGCAACATCTCACACCAAGGGGCCAACATCT
>NW_028323003.1:12500-17500 GCF_047325235.1 Durio zibethinus | reverse complement strand
TTTAGGGTTTAGGGTTTAGGGTTTAGGGTTTAGGGTTTAGGGTTTAGGGTTTAGGGTTTAGGGTTTAGGGTTTAGGGTTTAGGGTTTAGGGTTTAGGGTTTAGGGTTTAGGGTTTAGGGTTTAGGGTTTAGGGTTTAGGGTTTAGGGTTTAGGGTTTAGGGTTTAGGGTTTAGGGTTTAGGGTTTAGGGTTTAGGGTTTAGGGTTTAGGGTTTAGGGTTTAGGGTTTAGGGTTTAGGGTTTAGGGTTTAGGGTTTAGGGTTTAGGGTTTAGGGTTTAGGGTTTAGGGTTTAGGGTTTAGGGTTTAGGGTTTAGGGTTTAGGGTTTAGGGTTTAGGGTTTAGGGTTTAGGGTTTAGGGTTTAGGGTTTAGGGTTTAGGGTTTAGGGTTTAGGGTTTAGGGTTTAGGGTTTAGGGTTTAGGGTTTAGGGTTTAGGGTTTAGGGTTTAGGGTTTAGGGTTTAGGGTTTAGGGTTTAGGGTTTAGGGTTTAGGGTTTAGGGTTTAGGGTTTAGGGTTTAGGGTTTAGGGTTTAGGGTTTAGGGTTTAGGGTTTAGGGTTTAGGGTTTAGGGTTTAGGGTTTAGGGTTTAGGGTTTAGGGTTTAGGGTTTAGGGTTTAGGGTTTAGGGTTTAGGGTTTAGGGTTTAGGGTTTAGGGTTTAGGGTTTAGGGTTTAGGGTTTAGGGTTTAGGGTTTAGGGTTTAGGGTTTAGGGTTTAGGGTTTAGGGTTTAGGGTTTAGGGTTTAGGGTTTAGGGTTTAGGGTTTAGGGTTTAGGGTTTAGGGTTTAGGGTTTAGGGTTTAGGGTTTAGGGTTTAGGGTTTAGGGTTTAGGGTTTAGGGTTTAGGGTTTAGGGTTTAGGGTTTAGGGTTTAGGGTTTAGGGTTTAGGGTTTAGGGTTTAGGGTTTAGGGTTTAGGGTTTAGGGTTTAGGGTTTAGGGTTTAGGGTTTAGGGTTTAGGGTTTAGGGTTTAGGGTTTAGGGTTTAGGGTTTAGGGTTTAGGGTTTAGGGTTTAGGGTTTAGGGTTTAGGGTTTAGGGTTTAGGGTTTAGGGTTTAGGGTTTAGGGTTTAGGGTTTAGGGTTTAGGGTTTAGGGTTTAGGGTTTAGGGTTTAGGGTTTAGGGTTTAGGGTTTAGGGTTTAGGGTTTAGGGTTTAGGGTTTAGGGTTTAGGGTTTAGGGTTTAGGGTTTAGGGTTTAGGGTTTAGGGTTTAGGGTTTAGGGTTTAGGGTTTAGGGTTTAGGGTTTAGGGTTTAGGGTTTAGGGTTTAGGGTTTAGGGTTTAGGGTTTAGGGTTTAGGGTTTAGGGTTTAGGGTTTAGGGTTTAGGGTTTAGGGTTTAGGGTTTAGGGTTTAGGGTTTAGGGTTTAGGGTTTAGGGTTTAGGGTTTAGGGTTTAGGGTTTAGGGTTTAGGGTTTAGGGTTTAGGGTTTAGGGTTTAGGGTTTAGGGTTTAGGGTTTAGGGTTTAGGGTTTAGGGTTTAGGGTTTAGGGTTTAGGGTTTAGGGTTTAGGGTTTAGGGTTTAGGGTTTAGGGTTTAGGGTTTAGGGTTTAGGGTTTAGGGTTTAGGGTTTAGGGTTTAGGGTTTAGGGTTTAGGGTTTAGGGTTTAGGGTTTAGGGTTTAGGGTTTAGGGTTTAGGGTTTAGGGTTTAGGGTTTAGGGTTTAGGGTTTAGGGTTTAGGGTTTAGGGTTTAGGGTTTAGGGTTTAGGGTTTAGGGTTTAGGGTTTAGGGTTTAGGGTTTAGGGTTTAGGGTTTAGGGTTTAGGGTTTAGGGTTTAGGGTTTAGGGTTTAGGGTTTAGGGTTTAGGGTTTAGGGTTTAGGGTTTAGGGTTTAGGGTTTAGGGTTTAGGGTTTAGGGTTTAGGGTTTAGGGTTTAGGGTTTAGGGTTTAGGGTTTAGGGTTTAGGGTTTAGGGTTTAGGGTTTAGGGTTTAGGGTTTAGGGTTTAGGGTTTAGGGTTTAGGGTTTAGGGTTTAGGGTTTAGGGTTTAGGGTTTAGGGTTTAGGGTTTAGGGTTTAGGGTTTAGGGTTTAGGGTTTAGGGTTTAGGGTTTAGGGTTTAGGGTTTAGGGTTTAGGGTTTAGGGTTTAGGGTTTAGGGTTTAGGGTTTAGGGTTTAGGGTTTAGGGTTTAGGGTTTAGGGTTTAGGGTTTAGGGTTTAGGGTTTAGGGTTTAGGGTTTAGGGTTTAGGGTTTAGGGTTTAGGGTTTAGGGTTTAGGGTTTAGGGTTTAGGGTTTAGGGTTTAGGGTTTAGGGTTTAGGGTTTAGGGTTTAGGGTTTAGGGTTTAGGGTTTAGGGTTTAGGGTTTAGGGTTTAGGGTTTAGGGTTTAGGGTTTAGGGTTTAGGGTTTAGGGTTTAGGGTTTAGGGTTTAGGGTTTAGGGTTTAGGGTTTAGGGTTTAGGGTTTAGGGTTTAGGGTTTAGGGTTTAGGGTTTAGGGTTTAGGGTTTAGGGTTTAGGGTTTAGGGTTTAGGGTTTAGGGTTTAGGGTTTAGGGTTTAGGGTTTAGGGTTTAGGGTTTAGGGTTTAGGGTTTAGGGTTTAGGGTTTAGGGTTTAGGGTTTAGGGTTTAGGGTTTAGGGTTTAGGGTTTAGGGTTTAGGGTTTAGGGTTTAGGGTTTAGGGTTTAGGGTTTAGGGTTTAGGGTTTAGGGTTTAGGGTTTAGGGTTTAGGGTTTAGGGTTTAGGGTTTAGGGTTTAGGGTTTAGGGTTTAGGGTTTAGGGTTTAGGGTTTAGGGTTTAGGGTTTAGGGTTTAGGGTTTAGGGTTTAGGGTTTAGGGTTTAGGGTTTAGGGTTTAGGGTTTAGGGTTTAGGGTTTAGGGTTTAGGGTTTAGGGTTTAGGGTTTAGGGTTTAGGGTTTAGGGTTTAGGGTTTAGGGTTTAGGGTTTAGGGTTTAGGGTTTAGGGTTTAGGGTTTAGGGTTTAGGGTTTAGGGTTTAGGGTTTAGGGTTTAGGGTTTAGGGTTTAGGGTTTAGGGTTTAGGGTTTAGGGTTTAGGGTTTAGGGTTTAGGGTTTAGGGTTTAGGGTTTAGGGTTTAGGGTTTAGGGTTTAGGGTTTAGGGTTTAGGGTTTAGGGTTTAGGGTTTAGGGTTTAGGGTTTAGGGTTTAGGGTTTAGGGTTTAGGGTTTAGGGTTTAGGGTTTAGGGTTTAGGGTTTAGGGTTTAGGGTTTAGGGTTTAGGGTTTAGGGTTTAGGGTTTAGGGTTTAGGGTTTAGGGTTTAGGGTTTAGGGTTTAGGGTTTAGGGTTTAGGGTTTAGGGTTTAGGGTTTAGGGTTTAGGGTTTAGGGTTTAGGGTTTAGGGTTTAGGGTTTAGGGTTTAGGGTTTAGGGTTTAGGGTTTAGGGTTTAGGGTTTAGGGTTTAGGGTTTAGGGTTTAGGGTTTAGGGTTTAGGGTTTAGGGTTTAGGGTTTAGGGTTTAGGGTTTAGGGTTTAGGGTTTAGGGTTTAGGGTTTAGGGTTTAGGGTTTAGGGTTTAGGGTTTAGGGTTTAGGGTTTAGGGTTTAGGGTTTAGGGTTTAGGGTTTAGGGTTTAGGGTTTAGGGTTTAGGGTTTAGGGTTTAGGGTTTAGGGTTTAGGGTTTAGGGTTTAGGGTTTAGGGTTTAGGGTTTAGGGTTTAGGGTTTAGGGTTTAGGGTTTAGGGTTTAGGGTTTAGGGTTTAGGGTTTAGGGTTTAGGGTTTAGGGTTTAGGGTTTAGGGTTTAGGGTTTAGGGTTTAGGGTTTAGGGTTTAGGGTTTAGGGTTTAGGGTTTAGGGTTTAGGGTTTAGGGTTTAGGGTTTAGGGTTTAGGGTTTAGGGTTTAGGGTTTAGGGTTTAGGGTTTAGGGTTTAGGGTTTAGGGTTTAGGGTTTAGGGTTTAGGGTTTAGGGTTTAGGGTTTAGGGTTTAGGGTTTAGGGTTTAGGGTTTAGGGTTTAGGGTTTAGGGTTTAGGGTTTAGGGTTTAGGGTTTAGGGTTTAGGGTTTAGGGTTTAGGGTTTAGGGTTTAGGGTTTAGGGTTTAGGGTTTAGGGTTTAGGGTTTAGGGTTTAGGGTTTAGGGTTTAGGGTTTAGGGTTTAGGGTTTAGGGTTTAGGGTTTAGGGTTTAGGGTTTAGGGTTTAGGGTTTAGGGTTTAGGGTTTAGGGTTTAGGGTTTAGGGTTTAGGGTTTAGGGTTTAGGGTTTAGGGTTTAGGGTTTAGGGTTTAGGGTTTAGGGTTTAGGGTTTAGGGTTTAGGGTTTAGGGTTTAGGGTTTAGGGTTTAGGGTTTAGGGTTTAGGGTTTAGGGTTTAGGGTTTAGGGTTTAGGGTTTAGGGTTTAGGGTTTAGGGTTTAGGGTTTAGGGTTTAGGGTTTAGGGTTTAGGGTTTAGGGTTTAGGGTTTAGGGTTTAGGGTTTAGGGTTTAGGGTTTAGGGTTTAGGGTTTAGGGTTTAGGGTTTAGGGTTTAGGGTTTAGGGTTTAGGGTTTAGGGTTTAGGGTTTAGGGTTTAGGGTTTAGGGTTTAGGGTTTAGGGTTTAGGGTTTAGGGTTTAGGGTTTAGGGTTTAGGGTTTAGGGTTTAGGGTTTAGGGTTTAGGGTTTAGGGTTTAGGGTTTAGGGTTTAGGGTTTAGGGTTTAGGGTTTAGGGTTTAGGGTTTAGGGTTTAGGGTTTAGGGTTTAGGGTTTAGGGTTTAGGGTTTAGGGTTTAGGGTTTAGGGTTTAGGGTTTAGGGTTTAGGGTTTAGGGTTTAGGGTTTAGGGTTTAGGGTTTAGGGTTTAGGGTTTAGGGTTTAGGGTTTAGGGTTTAGGGTTTAGGGTTTAGGGTTTAGGGTTTAGGGTTTAGGGTTTAGGGTTTAGGGTTTAGGGTTTAGGGTTTAGGGTTTAGGGTTTAGGGTTTAGGGTTTAGGGTTTAGGGTTTAGGGTTTAGGGTTTAGGGTTTAGGGTTTAGGGTTTAGGGTTTAGGGTTTAGGGTTTAGGGTTTAGGGTTTAGGGTTTAGGGTTTAGGGTTTAGGGTTTAGGGTTTAGGGTTTAGGGTTTAGGGTTTAGGGTTTAGGGTTTAGGGTTTAGGGTTTAGGGTTTAGGGTTTAGGGTT
>NW_028323002.1:5000-13582 GCF_047325235.1 Durio zibethinus | reverse complement strand
AAGGATAAGAAGTTACATTAAAAGGTCATATTGTATTTGATTTTAATGACATTTTAGTGGTTTCAAAAAAGAAGGATAAGAAGTTACATTAAAAGATGGTACTAGTAAAGCTAGCCTAAAGCTTATTTTTAAAGATAAATTATAGAAGGTAGCCTATAAGGATCTTGAGATGTTAGGAAAAATATTCATGATCAGCAGGGAGTAAGATCATATGAAAACACCAGCTATGCTTGAACTAATAATAGATTTTTACAAGAACATACTTAGAAAGTCTATAGGATTACGATTAGAAAGATTGCAAGATTATAGCATACCATTGAAACCAGGCTCTCAACCTATTAACCTAATACCCTACAGATTCAACCATTAACAAAAGAATAGGATTGAAAAATAAATAGTAAAAATATTATCTTCTTCTATCATACAAATCAGCAAGAGCCTCTTTGCTTTTTAATGTTTATTTGTTAAGAAAAAGGATTGCACCTGAAAGATGTGTATCGACTACAAATAATTAAATGCAACGATAGTGAAAAATAAATTTTCTATATCTATAGTGGAAGACTTTCTAGATGAGCTAAAAGAAGCCCATTACTTTTAAAAAAAAGACCTTAGATTAGGATACTAGTAAATAAAGGTTTGAGGTTGGGGGTTTGGGGGTTTGGGGTCGGGGTTCAGGGTTCAGGGTTCGGGTTTAGGGTTTAGGGTCTGGGGTCTGGGGTTTAGGGATTGGAGATTGGGGATTGGGGATTGGGGATTGGGGTTGGGGGTGGGGGGTTGGGGTCTGGGGTTTGGGGTTGGGGGTTTGGGGGTTGGGTTTGGGTTTGGGGTTTGGGGTTTGGGGTTTGGGGATTGGGGCTTGGGGCTTGGGGCTTGGGGCTTGGGGCTTGGGGCTTGGGGCTTGGGGCTTGGGGCTTGGGGCTTGGGGCTTGGGGCTTGGGGCTTGGGGCTTGGGGCTTGGGGCTTGGGGCTTGGGGCTTGGGGCTTGGGGCTTGGGGCTTGGGGCTTGGGGCTTGGGGCTTGGGGCTTGGGGCTTGGGGCTTGGGGCTTGGGGCTTGGGGCTTGGGGCTTGGGGCTTGGGGCTTGGGGCTTGGGGCTTGGGGCTTGGGGCTTGGGGCTTGGGGCTTGGGGCTTGGGGCTTGGGGCTTGGGGCTTGGGGCTTGGGGCTTGGGGCTTGGGGCTTGGGGCTTGGGGCTTGGGGCTTGGGGCTTGGGGCTTGGGGCTTGGGGCTTGGGGCTTGGGGCTTGGGGCTTGGGGCTTGGGGCTTGGGGCTTGGGGCTTGGGGCTTGGGGCTTGGGGCTTGGGGCTTGGGGCTTGGGGCTTGGGGCTTGGGGCTTGGGGCTTGGGGCTTGGGGCTTGGGGCTTGGGGCTTGGGGCTTGGGGCTTGGGGCTTGGGGCTTGGGGCTTGGGGCTTGGGGTTTGGGGTTTGGGGTTTGGGGTTTGGGGTTTGGGGTTTAGGGTTTAGGGTTTAGGGTTTAGGGTTTAGGGTTTAGGGTTTAGGGTTTAGGGTTTAGGGTTTAGGGTTTAGGGTTTAGGGTTTAGGGTTTAGGGTTTAGGGTTTAGGGTTTAGGGTTTAGGGTTTAGGGTTTAGGGTTTAGGGTTTAGGGTTTAGGGTTTAGGGTTTAGGGTTTAGGGTTTAGGGTTTAGGGTTTAGGGTTTAGGGTTTAGGGTTTAGGGTTTAGGGTTTAGGGTTTAGGGTTTAGGGTTTAGGGTTTAGGGTTTAGGGTTTAGGGTTTAGGGTTTAGGGTTTAGGGTTTAGGGTTTAGGGTTTAGGGTTTAGGGTTTAGGGTTTAGGGTTTAGGGTTTAGGGTTTAGGGTTTAGGGTTTAGGGTTTAGGGTTTAGGGTTTAGGGTTTAGGGTTTAGGGTTTAGGGTTTAGGGTTTAGGGTTTAGGGTTTAGGGTTTAGGGTTTAGGGTTTAGGGTTTAGGGTTTAGGGTTTAGGGTTTAGGGTTTAGGGTTTAGGGTTTAGGGTTTAGGGTTTAGGGTTTAGGGTTTAGGGTTTAGGGTTTAGGGTTTAGGGTTTAGGGTTTAGGGTTTAGGGTTTAGGGTTTAGGGTTTAGGGTTTAGGGTTTAGGGTTTAGGGTTTAGGGTTTAGGGTTTAGGGTTTAGGGTTTAGGGTTTAGGGTTTAGGGTTTAGGGTTTAGGGTTTAGGGTTTAGGGTTTAGGGTTTAGGGTTTAGGGTTTAGGGTTTAGGGTTTAGGGTTTAGGGTTTAGGGTTTAGGGTTTAGGGTTTAGGGTTTAGGGTTTAGGGTTTAGGGTTTAGGGTTTAGGGTTTAGGGTTTAGGGTTTAGGGTTTAGGGTTTAGGGTTTAGGGTTTAGGGTTTAGGGTTTAGGGTTTAGGGTTTAGGGTTTAGGGTTTAGGGTTTAGGGTTTAGGGTTTAGGGTTTAGGGTTTAGGGTTTAGGGTTTAGGGTTTAGGGTTTAGGGTTTAGGGTTTAGGGTTTAGGGTTTAGGGTTTAGGGTTTAGGGTTTAGGGTTTAGGGTTTAGGGTTTAGGGTTTAGGGTTTAGGGTTTAGGGTTTAGGGTTTAGGGTTTAGGGTTTAGGGTTTAGGGTTTAGGGTTTAGGGTTTAGGGTTTAGGGTTTAGGGTTTAGGGTTTAGGGTTTAGGGTTTAGGGTTTAGGGTTTAGGGTTTAGGGTTTAGGGTTTAGGGTTTAGGGTTTAGGGTTTAGGGTTTAGGGTTTAGGGTTTAGGGTTTAGGGTTTAGGGTTTAGGGTTTAGGGTTTAGGGTTTAGGGTTTAGGGTTTAGGGTTTAGGGTTTAGGGTTTAGGGTTTAGGGTTTAGGGTTTAGGGTTTAGGGTTTAGGGTTTAGGGTTTAGGGTTTAGGGTTTAGGGTTTAGGGTTTAGGGTTTAGGGTTTAGGGTTTAGGGTTTAGGGTTTAGGGTTTAGGGTTTAGGGTTTAGGGTTTAGGGTTTAGGGTTTAGGGTTTAGGGTTTAGGGTTTAGGGTTTAGGGTTTAGGGTTTAGGGTTTAGGGTTTAGGGTTTAGGGTTTAGGGTTTAGGGTTTAGGGTTTAGGGTTTAGGGTTTAGGGTTTAGGGTTTAGGGTTTAGGGTTTAGGGTTTAGGGTTTAGGGTTTAGGGTTTAGGGTTTAGGGTTTAGGGTTTAGGGTTTAGGGTTTAGGGTTTAGGGTTTAGGGTTTAGGGTTTAGGGTTTAGGGTTTAGGGTTTAGGGTTTAGGGTTTAGGGTTTAGGGTTTAGGGTTTAGGGTTTAGGGTTTAGGGTTTAGGGTTTAGGGTTTAGGGTTTAGGGTTTAGGGTTTAGGGTTTAGGGTTTAGGGTTTAGGGTTTAGGGTTTAGGGTTTAGGGTTTAGGGTTTAGGGTTTAGGGTTTAGGGTTTAGGGTTTAGGGTTTAGGGTTTAGGGTTTAGGGTTTAGGGTTTAGGGTTTAGGGTTTAGGGTTTAGGGTTTAGGGTTTAGGGTTTAGGGTTTAGGGTTTAGGGTTTAGGGTTTAGGGTTTAGGGTTTAGGGTTTAGGGTTTAGGGTTTAGGGTTTAGGGTTTAGGGTTTAGGGTTTAGGGTTTAGGGTTTAGGGTTTAGGGTTTAGGGTTTAGGGTTTAGGGTTTAGGGTTTAGGGTTTAGGGTTTAGGGTTTAGGGTTTAGGGTTTAGGGTTTAGGGTTTAGGGTTTAGGGTTTAGGGTTTAGGGTTTAGGGTTTAGGGTTTAGGGTTTAGGGTTTAGGGTTTAGGGTTTAGGGTTTAGGGTTTAGGGTTTAGGGTTTAGGGTTTAGGGTTTAGGGTTTAGGGTTTAGGGTTTAGGGTTTAGGGTTTAGGGTTTAGGGTTTAGGGTTTAGGGTTTAGGGTTTAGGGTTTAGGGTTTAGGGTTTAGGGTTTAGGGTTTAGGGTTTAGGGTTTAGGGTTTAGGGTTTAGGGTTTAGGGTTTAGGGTTTAGGGTTTAGGGTTTAGGGTTTAGGGTTTAGGGTTTAGGGTTTAGGGTTTAGGGTTTAGGGTTTAGGGTTTAGGGTTTAGGGTTTAGGGTTTAGGGTTTAGGGTTTAGGGTTTAGGGTTTAGGGTTTAGGGTTTAGGGTTTAGGGTTTAGGGTTTAGGGTTTAGGGTTTAGGGTTTAGGGTTTAGGGTTTAGGGTTTAGGGTTTAGGGTTTAGGGTTTAGGGTTTAGGGTTTAGGGTTTAGGGTTTAGGGTTTAGGGTTTAGGGTTTAGGGTTTAGGGTTTAGGGTTTAGGGTTTAGGGTTTAGGGTTTAGGGTTTAGGGTTTAGGGTTTAGGGTTTAGGGTTTAGGGTTTAGGGTTTAGGGTTTAGGGTTTAGGGTTTAGGGTTTAGGGTTTAGGGTTTAGGGTTTAGGGTTTAGGGTTTAGGGTTTAGGGTTTAGGGTTTAGGGTTTAGGGTTTAGGGTTTAGGGTTTAGGGTTTAGGGTTTAGGGTTTAGGGTTTAGGGTTTAGGGTTTAGGGTTTAGGGTTTAGGGTTTAGGGTTTAGGGTTTAGGGTTTAGGGTTTAGGGTTTAGGGTTTAGGGTTTAGGGTTTAGGGTTTAGGGTTTAGGGTTTAGGGTTTAGGGTTTAGGGTTTAGGGTTTAGGGTTTAGGGTTTAGGGTTTAGGGTTTAGGGTTTAGGGTTTAGGGTTTAGGGTTTAGGGTTTAGGGTTTAGGGTTTAGGGTTTAGGGTTTAGGGTTTAGGGTTTAGGGTTTAGGGTTTAGGGTTTAGGGTTTAGGGTTTAGGGTTTAGGGTTTAGGGTTTAGGGTTTAGGGTTTAGGGTTTAGGGTTTAGGGTTTAGGGTTTAGGGTTTAGGGTTTAGGGTTTAGGGTTTAGGGTTTAGGGTTTAGGGTTTAGGGTTTAGGGTTTAGGGTTTAGGGTTTAGGGTTTAGGGTTTAGGGTTTAGGGTTTAGGGTTTAGGGTTTAGGGTTTAGGGTTTAGGGTTTAGGGTTTAGGGTTTAGGGTTTAGGGTTTAGGGTTTAGGGTTTAGGGTTTAGGGTTTAGGGTTTAGGGTTTAGGGTTTAGGGTTTAGGGTTTAGGGTTTAGGGTTTAGGGTTTAGGGTTTAGGGTTTAGGGTTTAGGGTTTAGGGTTTAGGGTTTAGGGTTTAGGGTTTAGGGTTTAGGGTTTAGGGTTTAGGGTTTAGGGTTTAGGGTTTAGGGTTTAGGGTTTAGGGTTTAGGGTTTAGGGTTTAGGGTTTAGGGTTTAGGGTTTAGGGTTTAGGGTTTAGGGTTTAGGGTTTAGGGTTTAGGGTTTAGGGTTTAGGGTTTAGGGTTTAGGGTTTAGGGTTTAGGGTTTAGGGTTTAGGGTTTAGGGTTTAGGGTTTAGGGTTTAGGGTTTAGGGTTTAGGGTTTAGGGTTTAGGGTTTAGGGTTTAGGGTTTAGGGTTTAGGGTTTAGGGTTTAGGGTTTAGGGTTTAGGGTTTAGGGTTTAGGGTTTAGGGTTTAGGGTTTAGGGTTTAGGGTTTAGGGTTTAGGGTTTAGGGTTTAGGGTTTAGGGTTTAGGGTTTAGGGTTTAGGGTTTAGGGTTTAGGGTTTAGGGTTTAGGGTTTAGGGTTTAGGGTTTAGGGTTTAGGGTTTAGGGTTTAGGGTTTAGGGTTTAGGGTTTAGGGTTTAGGGTTTAGGGTTTAGGGTTTAGGGTTTAGGGTTTAGGGTTTAGGGTTTAGGGTTTAGGGTTTAGGGTTTAGGGTTTAGGGTTTAGGGTTTAGGGTTTAGGGTTTAGGGTTTAGGGTTTAGGGTTTAGGGTTTAGGGTTTAGGGTTTAGGGTTTAGGGTTTAGGGTTTAGGGTTTAGGGTTTAGGGTTTAGGGTTTAGGGTTTAGGGTTTAGGGTTTAGGGTTTAGGGTTTAGGGTTTAGGGTTTAGGGTTTAGGGTTTAGGGTTTAGGGTTTAGGGTTTAGGGTTTAGGGTTTAGGGTTTAGGGTTTAGGGTTTAGGGTTTAGGGTTTAGGGTTTAGGGTTTAGGGTTTAGGGTTTAGGGTTTAGGGTTTAGGGTTTAGGGTTTAGGGTTTAGGGTTTAGGGTTTAGGGTTTAGGGTTTAGGGTTTAGGGTTTAGGGTTTAGGGTTTAGGGTTTAGGGTTTAGGGTTTAGGGTTTAGGGTTTAGGGTTTAGGGTTTAGGGTTTAGGGTTTAGGGTTTAGGGTTTAGGGTTTAGGGTTTAGGGTTTAGGGTTTAGGGTTTAGGGTTTAGGGTTTAGGGTTTAGGGTTTAGGGTTTAGGGTTTAGGGTTTAGGGTTTAGGGTTTAGGGTTTAGGGTTTAGGGTTTAGGGTTTAGGGTTTAGGGTTTAGGGTTTAGGGTTTAGGGTTTAGGGTTTAGGGTTTAGGGTTTAGGGTTTAGGGTTTAGGGTTTAGGGTTTAGGGTTTAGGGTTTAGGGTTTAGGGTTTAGGGTTTAGGGTTTAGGGTTTAGGGTTTAGGGTTTAGGGTTTAGGGTTTAGGGTTTAGGGTTTAGGGTTTAGGGTTTAGGGTTTAGGGTTTAGGGTTTAGGGTTTAGGGTTTAGGGTTTAGGGTTTAGGGTTTAGGGTTTAGGGTTTAGGGTTTAGGGTTTAGGGTTTAGGGTTTAGGGTTTAGGGTTTAGGGTTTAGGGTTTAGGGTTTAGGGTTTAGGGTTTAGGGTTTAGGGTTTAGGGTTTAGGGTTTAGGGTTTAGGGTTTAGGGTTTAGGGTTTAGGGTTTAGGGTTTAGGGTTTAGGGTTTAGGGTTTAGGGTTTAGGGTTTAGGGTTTAGGGTTTAGGGTTTAGGGTTTAGGGTTTAGGGTTTAGGGTTTAGGGTTTAGGGTTTAGGGTTTAGGGTTTAGGGTTTAGGGTTTAGGGTTTAGGGTTTAGGGTTTAGGGTTTAGGGTTTAGGGTTTAGGGTTTAGGGTTTAGGGTTTAGGGTTTAGGGTTTAGGGTTTAGGGTTTAGGGTTTAGGGTTTAGGGTTTAGGGTTTAGGGTTTAGGGTTTAGGGTTTAGGGTTTAGGGTTTAGGGTTTAGGGTTTAGGGTTTAGGGTTTAGGGTTTAGGGTTTAGGGTTTAGGGTTTAGGGTTTAGGGTTTAGGGTTTAGGGTTTAGGGTTTAGGGTTTAGGGTTTAGGGTTTAGGGTTTAGGGTTTAGGGTTTAGGGTTTAGGGTTTAGGGTTTAGGGTTTAGGGTTTAGGGTTTAGGGTTTAGGGTTTAGGGTTTAGGGTTTAGGGTTTAGGGTTTAGGGTTTAGGGTTTAGGGTTTAGGGTTTAGGGTTTAGGGTTTAGGGTTTAGGGTTTAGGGTTTAGGGTTTAGGGTTTAGGGTTTAGGGTTTAGGGTTTAGGGTTTAGGGTTTAGGGTTTAGGGTTTAGGGTTTAGGGTTTAGGGTTTAGGGTTTAGGGTTTAGGGTTTAGGGTTTAGGGTTTAGGGTTTAGGGTTTAGGGTTTAGGGTTTAGGGTTTAGGGTTTAGGGTTTAGGGTTTAGGGTTTAGGGTTTAGGGTTTAGGGTTTAGGGTTTAGGGTTTAGGGTTTAGGGTTTAGGGTTTAGGGTTTAGGGTTTAGGGTTTAGGGTTTAGGGTTTAGGGTTTAGGGTTTAGGGTTTAGGGTTTAGGGTTTAGGGTTTAGGGTTTAGGGTTTAGGGTTTAGGGTTTAGGGTTTAGGGTTTAGGGTTTAGGGTTTAGGGTTTAGGGTTTAGGGTTTAGGGTTTAGGGTTTAGGGTTTAGGGTTTAGGGTTTAGGGTTTAGGGTTTAGGGTTTAGGGTTTAGGGTTTAGGGTTTAGGGTTTAGGGTTTAGGGTTTAGGGTTTAGGGTTTAGGGTTTAGGGTTTAGGGTTTAGGGTTTAGGGTTTAGGGTTTAGGGTTTAGGGTTTAGGGTTTAGGGTTTAGGGTTTAGGGTTTAGGGTTTAGGGTTTAGGGTTTAGGGTTTAGGGTTTAGGGTTTAGGGTTTAGGGTTTAGGGTTTAGGGTTTAGGGTTTAGGGTTTAGGGTTTAGGGTTTAGGGTTTAGGGTTTAGGGTTTAGGGTTTAGGGTTTAGGGTTTAGGGTTTAGGGTTTAGGGTTTAGGGTTTAGGGTTTAGGGTTTAGGGTTTAGGGTTTAGGGTTTAGGGTTTAGGGTTTAGGGTTTAGGGTTTAGGGTTTAGGGTTTAGGGTTTAGGGTTTAGGGTTTAGGGTTTAGGGTTTAGGGTTTAGGGTTTAGGGTTTAGGGTTTAGGGTTTAGGGTTTAGGGTTTAGGGTTTAGGGTTTAGGGTTTAGGGTTTAGGGTTTAGGGTTTAGGGTTTAGGGTTTAGGGTTTAGGGTTTAGGGTTTAGGGTTTAGGGTTTAGGGTTTAGGGTTTAGGGTTTAGGGTTTAGGGTTTAGGGTTTAGGGTTTAGGGTTTAGGGTTTAGGGTTTAGGGTTTAGGGTTTAGGGTTTAGGGTTTAGGGTTTAGGGTTTAGGGTTTAGGGTTTAGGGTTTAGGGTTTAGGGTTTAGGGTTTAGGGTTTAGGGTTTAGGGTTTAGGGTTTAGGGTTTAGGGTTTAGGGTTTAGGGTTTAGGGTTTAGGGTTTAGGGTTTAGGGTTTAGGGTTTAGGGTTTAGGGTTTAGGGTTTAGGGTTTAGGGTTTAGGGTTTAGGGTTTAGGGTTTAGGGTTTAGGGTTTAGGGTTTAGGGTTTAGGGTTTAGGGTTTAGGGTTTTAGGGTTTAGGGTTTAGGGTTTAGGGTTTAGGGTTTAGGGTTTAGGGTTTAGGGTTTAGGGTTTAGGGTTTAGGGTTTAGGGTTTAG